>NC_053156.1:32988556-33290556 GCF_016835505.1 Polypterus senegalus | reverse complement strand
CCTCGTCCTCTCATTAAACTTGTATCCCGCATTCCCGTGGGCATGTGAAACGCCAGCGGTAGCCTGTCTATGAACTTAATTTAAAGTTTAGGTTTGCACCTTGCTTTCTTTCCGAGGTAGCAGGACTCATGAATATGGTAGTATATGTCACTCGCTCGCTTCTTATTGTTTTTCGCTGCCTTCTCAATTATATAATGCAAGTTTTCTTAAGCGCTTTTTGGAGGTCTTCCTGATTTTCTACGCACTGCGTTGACAGTCAGTTCACGTGATTACGTGGGAGGCGTGATGACGTCACACGAAACCCCGCCCCCCAAGTCTTTCCAGCTAAACTCTATTACAGTTAATGGAGATAAATACCTTCCAGTTATGACCATTAGGCGTAGAATTTCGAAATGAAACCTGCCCAACTTTTGTAAGTAAGCTGTAAGGAATGAGCCTGCCAAATTTCAGCCTTCTACCTACACGGGAAGTTGGAGAATTAGTGATGAGTCAGTGAGTGAGTGAGTGAGTGAGGGCTTTGCCTTTTATTAGTATAGATATATATTGGCGTGGCCGCCCCAAGAGTCCTTGCTTTTCTTTCCCCAAGTAACCGATCGCCACACAATCAGCTCTGTAATAGAAGTTAAGCCATCTGTAAGCTTAGCGCCGATTCTTCAAAACGTTTAAGGTACATTGAAATATCTTCGTAGTACATGTTAAATTATTCTATCCTTCACGACACTCTCAGTGAAGAATATAGATTATTTAAATGAAATTAAAGTTTTATGTGTATAATTTAACAAACATATTTTGCTGCATTTCACCTTAAAAATGATATCGTCATCATATGTAAATACGCGCTTTATAAAGTGGCTCAGGTTGTGAGATATTATAACTGTAGTGCAAGTTTACAGTGGGGTGATTGTACTTATAAGTACAAACCGTTCTCCAAGGAGCAATTGATTGAATGCATTTAAAGTTCTTGGGATTAAACTGTTTCTGAACCGCGAGGTCCGTACAGGAAAGGCTTTAAAACATTTTGCAGTGGCTGAAACAGCGTGTCCTTAAAGCTGTATACCGATAATTCTCTTTCCGATCAGCTGCTGCTGTGATTCACACTCAGATACAGTGATATAAATACTCCGAGTGGTGCAGTGAGAGTAATATGGAAAAAGATGATCCGCTGTGGCAACTCTTAACGGGAGGAGCTGAAAGAAGAAGAAGTGAGAGTAACAACGCTAAAGCAGTTCTGGTATTTGGAATACTATGGCTGTTCCCTGGACCATTATATTGTTACGAGTTAATTACAATCAGATGTATTACACTAATAAACAATATGCAGTTAGTTTCTGTGTATTTATAAAGCCGCGTCATGAAAATAATGAGTAATCACACAGGAACAGTAGCATTGCTTTGACGCTGGGTGCCGCCAGTCTGCAAAACCGAGCGGAGAACTTGCGTACGACAAGACATGAGGTACCGTGGAAAAGTGCGTGGCTTTACGCCAAGTGTAGGTTTTATACATCGCGATTTGAACGTGAAAAAGTTCTTACGCAACATTTCTTTGCGTACGCACCGTTTATACATGAGGCCCCAGGTGATTGGGCACCAAGGCCCCTGCATCATTTGCTAACATGTCTAACACTATGTTATTTAAGAGCATAGGGCTGAGGTAGTGAGGTATTGGTTTGTGCCTTCGAAAATAGGAAATAATTAAGAACAGTTTTGTGTAAGAATTACAGGTACACAATCCAGCTCTCCCAAATCTGGGTCCTGCTTTTGTCTAAGTATAAAATTTCAAATGCTAACCTGTTGCTAAGGTTAAAATTAAACTTTGTCTGTAAACCTTGTTCATTACGATTGAATAATTAAATAAATCTCTCACTCTCATTTAAGAAAACTATTCCTGGTGGTCGCAATTTTTTGATTAATCAAAGCTGCTACAAAAAATGAAGGGCCACAAATCTATTACTCTTTATTTTAGCAATTAAGGTCACTGAAAATTGTGTTATGGGCACCAAGTTGGACTTTGCTGTTTCTGCAAAGCATATCTCTGTTTGCCAATGACTCACAGACAGACTATTGATTTCATTTGCACCCAAACACACAGTCGGGGTTCTTCCACCAAGTGAATAAGATGGCAGTTGATAGACAAAACTTTTCAACAAAATGAGATTAACGTCGACCCGGAAGACGACCTAGATCGAAAGAAGTGGAGGAAGGCATCAAATGCTAAGAACCCTGCGATAGTGCAGGAACAAATGCTAGGAACAGAAGAAGAATGATTGCTTTAGGCTGAATGTGAGGAATATTAACTTTCTTGGCATTAACCCCAAGTGTGTCTTGGGCAGAAAACTATGTAATTACGGTTAACTCTGAGTCAAATTTGGGGGTAATGTGTAATGATCAGCCTTAAAGTGCTAAGCCCGAATAACTCTCTGGACAGTTATTAAATAGAGTCATGTTGCAAAACATCATATTTCTATGCATTTTGCCACTCAAAGTCAACTCATCAATATTCTTGAGTGGGACTGAGCCTTCAACTATAACAGAATGGTGTATTAATGAGAAACTGTTATGCCAGTTTGGAACAAGCTGAAGCTGAACTATTAGTTGAATCAAGCAATAGTTATGATAATGTGAATTGATCATCAGATGTTGATACGGATAGTAAAACTTATGCATACGGCACTGTACAACTGAGCTGCTGGTGAATTCAGTTGTGTAAAGGTACACTGTGGTGCAAGGAGGTGTGTGGCAAAAAGGCAAAATGATTGCAGTCAAGTAGAAAGACAAGAGAGACATTAGACGCCTAATAACTGTTCGCAATGCAGTGACTGTCAATGTTCGTGTCAAGAAACATGTGGAAGTCACTAAGTTTTGTGCTGTGGTATCCTACAAGAACTCAAGAAGCACATCAACTGTGCAGATTATGCATTGACATTCTACCCCCTCATGCACAAACAGTAAAAAATATCTATATATATATATAATTCACTAAGGCAAGACACCCATGGAAAGCACGCCGGAAGGGGCGTGGATTCACTAAGCCGCCGACAAGAAAGACGGCCATGGCGCCCGCAGGAAGGAGCCACGCCCACCAACTCTAAGACCATTGGATACGACGACAACTCGCAGAACCACGCCCACCAACTGGGACACCATGACACAGGAAAACCAGCGTCATTTATGTTCGTCTGTCGTAGAGTCCACATGAAACTCTGAGCCACGTTGACTGTTCATAGAGGCATGTTTGTCGTGGAAGTAAATCTCTATATGCAGCGTGTAAAACAGTTTGCGAGGGGTATCCCATGGGATCCTTAAAACAATCCTTTAAAACTGAGGTTAAAACACAATGAAGGAAGCAGTCTTTAAAACCAATAAGCCCTGTGCCTCTGTTTCATTACCGTCTCACCTGCCTCACCAATGCAGGCCCTGCAACAGTCGAGACGCTCTCTCACCAGCTGACCTTCTCTGTGCCTGACCGGTTCACACAGAGGCAGCGCAAAAGACAGACAGAGAGACACACACAGGCAGCTGGTGGGCGGCTCTCCGTGAGTTTCTCTTGCGAGCGGGCACATGACCAGGCAGTGTGTATGCTTCGAGTGCGAAGGTGGACGCGACAGAACCATCTAGGAAAAATCATGTCGTGGATGTGAATCGCTGTATGTGGCGTGTGGAACAGTTTGCGAGGGGTGTCCCATGGTCTTGCAGTTGGTGGACGGGTCTCTGTTGGTTGCTCTTGCGAGCGGGCACATTACCAGGCAGTGTGTATGCTTCGAGAGCATGGGTGGACGTGACAGCACCATCTAAGAAGAATCATATTTGTCGCAGATGTGAATCACTGTATGCGGCATGTAAAACAGTTTGTCGCGAATGTAAATCGCTGTATGCAGCGTGTAATTGTATGTTGCCCTCTCTAGAGTTACATCTTTTCATTCACCTACAGTCCTATCCTCAAAACCAACCCCATTTGGACAACTGTGTCTTTCAGGAGGTGTTCACCCATCAATACATAATTATGCGGTGGTTGGCTAGTATATAAGAAAAGTGTCTACTTCTCTTCACACTTCTACTGTCCCGATTGTGATGTCAGGCTGTGCATTGGTGACTGTTTCAATTTCCCCCTGGGGAATAGTGAAACCAAATGGGCACCACTGATCCACCAACCACAGACACAATGATGCCCAAACACAATTGCAGTTCAAATAAATGATATTTAATCACCTCCATACAATCACCAGCCTCAATATACAAATTTAAATTCCCTCCTTCCACCTCTTTTAGAGTGTTGCCTGCTGCCTCTTGACTCTGACTCAATTAAATGAGGTGGTGGGATCTCTTAAATCTGACCAGATACTGCTTCTGGTGTTACACCCAGGTCAGCCCGAGCACTTTTGGGGTATGTGGAAACCAGGGCAGTTCTCCCCCGGCAGCAGCCACTGGCAGTATCCAAAGACCCCAACAGAGTTGCGTTTCCAGACTCCAACTCCCATGTCACACTGCGGGTGCCTTAATCGGATTCAGCCCTAAGGAACAGTGCCACCTTTTGTTTGGGGGAATGAACTGCTCTTGGTATGTCCGTTAACCCAGTCCATCCATTATGACAGACTTAGCTACAGTTCCTACATGAAATGTCATCCTCAAGAGCAAAATATGTTTTCAAGCTGTAAGCGAAGATGATGTGAAACTAGACATCGACAGGATTTTAACACATGACCTTAAACATAAGACTGTTTCTCCCTAATTTTTTTTGTATTTTTGGATTTAGATTGTTTCTGTACGTGTCATAGATTGGGAAGCCTTGGATGTTTTTTATTCAAGGATACAATATATGCCAAAATGTAAAGCTATTAGTTAAGTGTGGAAAGAAGTTTTGAATGATTTTTTTACAAATATATTTTTAGCAGCACTCTATCAGATGAAAGCACAGGATGACAGCACCCTCTGCTGGGTCTTTCAAGATTTTATAATATTAGGTGAAGCTACAGGATTTCTTGAGCTGCCTGCCTTTTTTACTTCAAAACATCTACAGTAAAGATGCATGTCCATTTTTACTTTCTCGTATATGTTGTAATCGTCCAAAAATCTGATGTCGAGATTTTCATGAATCTCGACATTTTAGACCTCCTTAGAAAATACCATTTTTGTAATTATATCTGTGTGTGTGTCTGTAAACACGATAACTTGAGTACGCTTTCACTTACACCAACAAAATTTTGCATACAAGTATTAGGTACAAAATGTAGATTTCTATCAACTATTGGGCTATTTTCATTAACCGGAAGTGGTACTTTACCTTTGTGGCAAGCGTCTGGGGGCGGTAACCTGCCGGGGCGCCCAGAAGGACTGGGAGAGGGACTACGCCTCCTCCAGACCACAAGAGGGCAGCTTTCCTGGATGGTATGGGGACCATGGGAACAGAGCTTGGAAGCTCAACCCTATAGGGACCCGTGGTCACCGCCAGGGGGCACCCAGATGCCTGAAGAGCCCTGGTCCTCAGCAACCGGACAGCTGGGAAACACTTCTGAAGTGCTCTGCCTGTGTCTACCCTGTCTAGGCTCTTACAAGGTGCTTTTATGGCCGGCTTCTCCTGGTCCCTCTGAAGGTCTACTACCACCTGAGGAATGTGTCCCTCTCAGATCCGGACCCAGTCCGATAAAAAATATATTTTTTGAAAAATAGGACAGTAAAGAACAGAAGCATTTTGTGAGCACAGGAAGTTTACACATTTTCTTTGTTTTGACGAATTTAGTTGAGAAAGTGAATGGAGAGACGGAACATTTGGGTGACGAAGATGAACTTAAATGTCTCTGTAGCTGGTTAAACATCATTGATTAAAAAGGAATAAAATGAAAAGAAAATGACTGTCAAGAGAGTTGATTGTCTTAAACTTAATGCAAAGAGACTTTTAACATAAAGCACAACAATTAAACTGAAAGAACAACCAAATTACCAAAATAAAATGCTAGGATATATTGAAAATATTAGCATGTTTGATGTGAAAGTGGAAGACTGGCTAACGTATACCGAAAGAGTAGAATTTTAACAGTGCAGTAAATGACATTGAGAATGAACTTGTAAGAAAACATCCACATGGCGTAACATTCTGGTGCATTCAGAGACTTGGTTAGCTGGTTTGAAATATTCTAGTCACTTTATCAAATAGTTTAATAATAAGTTTGTGTATTAATCATTTTTGTAACGGTTATGGTCATGGAAGGTATGACATAAGTCAAGAGAATGTTGGGGAGCCAACTGGGTCGCTCCTTTTAATAATGCTACAAAGCAAAAATAACACAATGGCTTTAAATAACAACAAAATCATAGGCGGCATTGTCTTCAGAGAAATTAGATTAGCTCAGTGGAGCAGTCAGTACATTTTGGAGTTAGAGCTCCACCCTGGGGATGGACCAACTCCAAAATGAGACACGTCCCTCCGGAAGGACCTCAGTTTTTATACTGTAGTCTCTTGGTTGGAAGGGGCAGAGTCAGTTGCTCTTATTGGGTGGCATCTTTGTGCTGTGAATGAGCCTTGGATGAGCCTGGAAGGGGACCCTCGGACAAGCAGAAATGACACAGTGAGTCATATTCAAAACTAGTGACAATAAAATGTAATTAAGGGTATAAAGATAGATAGATAGATAGATAGATAGATAGATAGATAGATAGATAGATAGATAGATAGATAGATAGATAGATAGATAGATAGATAGATAGAACTTAATTTGTTCTCAGGGACAACTTCAGCCTTTTATAGAAGATCTTTTGAAATACATAAATAGATTAATAAATGCATACACACCAACACTGTGGACTGAACACACATCACAATTACTTAAAGGGAAGAAAAACTTAAAAAGAAAACTACTGACTTGGCTGTCATAGTTCGAGTGATGCAATATGCAGCCATATCGTTGTTGGCATATAGGAGCCCTCATGGTGTTCTTTGACACACTTCTGCTGAATGATTTATCAGATGAAAGTCTGTCAGAGAAAGTTTGTGCAGTATTGTTCATCATGGCACTCAGTTTTGTTTTAATTCTCTCCTTTGCAAGGATCTCCAGGGGGCCCAAAGTGTGTCCTTTAATTGTGCCTCTCTTGAAGTGATGTTACCTGCCCAGCACACCCCAGACTGGCCATCATAGAGTCACAGTAGATGTGAAGGATGTAATTTCCCACATGAAAGGAATGTAGTCTCTTAAGGAAGAAGAACCTGCTCTGCCCTTTTTTATACAGTTCCTCTGTGTTCTGTGACCTGTCCTACCTGTCATTGATGTGGACCCCCTAGTACCTGTCACCTCTACATCCACTCCTTGAATAGTGACTGGACACAGAGGCTCTTTGGTGCGGTGAAAGTTAATAACCAGTTCCTTGGTTTTACTGACAATTCTCAAAGTTCTTCACATGACTCCTCTCCTCTGTCGCATTCCCCTTATCAATACACCTCATAAATGCAGAATCATCTGAGAAGTTCTGCAAGAGACATGACCCAGTGTTATATTTATGGTTTGAGGTGTACAGAGTGAAGTTGAAAGGAGACAGGCCTTTTCCTTGTGGTGCTCCAGTGTTGCTCACATCCATATCAGAGACACAGTCCTTGAGTCTCATAAACTGCGGCCTGCCTGACAGATAGTCCATCATCCAGAACATCACAGGCTCAGCCACTTGCATATTTCTGAGTTTTTCTGATAGTTAGACGGTACTGAAGGTACTGGAGAAATCAAAACACAGAATCCTCACAGTGCTGTCAGCACTTTACCCAAAATATGTTTTTAATACCATTTTCTAATATTGTAACTGAAGTTGCTTTCATAGACTGCAGATTCCATTTCAAGTGATGTAAAGAGTCATTTACTGTTCATCTAGGGTCTGTGGCTACTTGAAGTTTAAATTTGTTAAACATTAAATATTTTTCAAAGAAGTACCCGATGGACATTTCAAATTTGTGCTGAAGTCGCAAGTTAAAATTGTTGGCTGCATCCAAGCACATTAGATATCTAATCATTCTGGTGCTTTGCCAATAAGTTATCTTTAGATATAAATAACCTTTAGATAATGCAGTTGTGAGGTTCTTTTACGTTTAACGGAAATACTGAATACACGTTTAGTCACTGGAGTGTCAGCTAGCCATATTTCATAAGATTTTTCAATAAGTTAAATTGCTAATATTTTTTCGCTATCTAGACATGAACATCATGTCACTTACCCGCTTCGATTTCAAGGAGCAGTAGAAGTGAGCTGTTGTGATTGAGGTTGTGATGTCACAGCTGCAGAGACGAGTGGGGATGAGGTGATTATTTGCAGATAATGAGATCTGCCACTCCATTATGGTACATTAGGGACGGTACTTACCTTGTTTGGTGACGAATAGATAAACAATATCAGTTTTAGCAAACTGAATAAATAAAGACACATCTAATGTCATACCTTCCTTATATGGTTACACTCGGCCATATATCTGACCCTGCCACATCCCATGTATTTGCTTCAGAAAGGTGGTAGTGCCACACAGTGTGATGGGCACCAAAACACCAGCCCTCCCCATTGTGGAGCCATGGATGGGGTGGAGTCAGATGTTGGTGGAGTTGGTTGGCCAAGTATTACCATATAAAGAAGGTTTAACATTAGAGGGGTATTTATTTATTCAATGTGCTATTCATCACCGTGCAACGCAAAAACCATCCCCTGCTGTACCAGAATGCAGTGACTGATCTCGTTATATGTTTCACAAAACCATAAAGTTGTACAAAGATGTTATCTAGAGAGACTGAGAAAATTGGCAGAAAGACTGAATCTTTCATAAGTAAGGATACATTGCATTAAATTTTCAAGACTTAAAAAGAAGTATGAAGCATCTTACACTTACTGTTCAAAGACAGTTGAGCAGCACCTGATGCAAGCTTCCTTCTGAGTTTAGCAGAGTAGTTAACCCCACAGTGTTACAGATCTCCACACAGTGCTAAGGTGGGTATCTCTTTTCGGAGATTTGACAGTGTGGCCACTGGGGGATGCACCCACTAGCCAAACCCAACACAGACTGACGTGGACACAAATTCAACACAACACAGGCTTTATTTTGTTGTGGGAAGCTCTTCTTCAACTTTTCCCACTTGCAAACACACAGTACCAAGAACAATTATTAAAAGGCATACAGCACTTCTTCTCTTCGTCTCTGTCTTTCTCTTCTCTGTCACTCCTTCCACCTCTATTCCTCCACCAGCGAGCCTTTTCACCTTCTTCCCAACTCTGCCTCCTGGAGCAATAGCGGACTGGGTCTTGCCCAGAGGGGACTGGGCGGTCTCTTGGTCTGGAACCCCTACAGATTTTATTTTTTCTCCAGCTTTTGGAGTTTTTTGTTTTTCTGTCCACCCTGGCCATTTGACCTTACTCTTATTCTATGTTAATTAATGTTGACTTATGTTTATCTTTTATTGTGTCTTCTATTTCTCTATTCATTTTGTAAAGCACTTTGAGCTACATTTTTTGTATGAATATGTGCTATATAAATAAATGTTGATTGATTGATTGAATAGCAGCAGGCTTCTTTTATCCTGCGCTTGGGAGTACATCTGGTTGTGTGTTAGCATGGTCCAGAAGCACTTTTGGGTGAGGCAGAAGCCCAGTGTAGTAGTGCTCGGCAGCCATTGCAGAACACTGTGGTAGTACTCATTGAACCAACAAGGGTGTGCCAAACTCAAACTCCTATGAAGCCCTGTGAGAATCCATAATGCTGCAGCAACCCAGGGGGGTTGACCTCTAGTGTTCCAGGGGAGATAATGCCCTGAGCACACTCTCCTCTGGTCCTTCCATTATGGAGGCATCCAGGCTGGTACAACAAGTACCATTATAGGAAGAGCAACAATGAAAATGTGTAGCCTTTGAGGTTCTTCCAGACTGTGTATGAAAATGCTGCTCTATGAAATGAAAGAGCATGAACAGAAATATGAGATAAGTAAAGTCTTAGAGAAGATGCCCAACTATACACTGGGCCCATCTGTCTAAAAGTGACCACCAGCCACTACACAACGCATACATTATCCATCTATTCATCTCTTTCTTAAGCCATATTTCAGGTTAACACAGTCTATCATTGGGCAAAAGGAAGGGACCTGCTCTAGATAGGGTCGGCACACACCTGCACTCATTTTAAATTCAGCAGTTACCCTAATCTAACTGTTTTAGGATTTGAAAGGAAAAGCCACACAACATCCACACAGACAACACCAGGCCAGGCTCTAAATGCTTTGCCTCCTAGCTTTCTTAATGGACTTTGTAATTTGTCCACTGGTGCTAATCACTGCCTGGTGAAATGCAGCTATCAAGATGGCAGAAAAAAATCAGTCTGTCTGGTTGAATGATGATAATAAACTGGTCTGATTAGAGCGTAAATAGGCAAATGTGATCAGCCAGATTCAAACCCTAAGATGAAAGGCAGCACTGCATTGCCACCTTTGTACCACATAATTATTATTATAATTGGTGGATGTCATAACTGAGCAGTGACTGGCCTGGAACCTGAAACCAGTCTTCTGGGGCTGTTAAGCAGCAGTGCTAACCAATGTGCTACCACAATATCCTAAGAAATTTGACAAATGAGATCAAGCCATCAAGCCTGTTTGTTTAGGTAATAGCTAAGCTGTCCCAATATCTCATCCAGCTTCTTCTTAAAGGTTGTGAAGATTTCTGCTTCATCTCTGCATCTTAGTAGTTTGTTCAGTCCAACAACTCTTTGCGTGAAGAAGCGCTAGCTGGCATCAGTCTTAAATACTCTTCCTCTTAATTTCCTCTGATATTCCTGAGTATGTGATGCACCCTTAAGCTTAAACTGAAAGAATGTTGCTAGATGTACTTTATTAATGCCTCTGAGGATTTTGAAGACATGGATTAGGTCCAGTCTCCTCTCCTCAGGACTAAACATGTGGAATTCTTTCAGTCTGTCAGAATATGACATGTCTGTCCTTAAGTCCTGGATATCACCTTGTTGCCCTCTTCTGTACAGCTTCAAGTGCTGCTATGACTTTCTGGTGACCACAACTGCACAAAATCCTCCAGATGCAATATCATTGTTCATGATATAGTCCAAGCCTTACATCCCATTATTATGAGTATGATGATGATGATGATGATGATGATTATTATTAATATTATTATTATTATATATGTGGAAGTGACTGGGCAGGGATATTAATTCAGTTTTCTGGGTCAATGGCACAGACGTGTTAATGAAATGTGTGACTATTATTATTATTATTATTATTATTATTATTATTGTTATTATATGTGCCACAGTGGTAAGGTCAATGGGTAAGGATCTGAAGTCAGTGTCCTGGAACTATGAGACAGAAATGTTAACCACTGAGCCACCATTATTGATTTTATCACCACCATTATAGGTGACACAATTGCACAGTGACTGAGCTGGAATCTTAATCCAGCATCCTTGGGCAGTGACAGAGCAATACTATAGCAAATCAGACACCATCATCAATATCATTGTTGCATCATCATCATTATTAATATTATAATTGTTATATATATATATATATATGTGTGTAACTGGGATCAAAATCCAGTCTCCAGGAGCTGTGAGGTAGTAGTATTAACCACTATGCCACCAATACTTTGACTATCATCATTATTATAGTTGGTACAGCTGCACAATGATTGAGCTGGCATCTGAATGTAGTCTCCTGGAGTAGTGATAATCAATGTGCTACCATTCTTTCTTTCTTTCTTTCTTTCTTTCTTTCTTTCTTTCTTTCTTTCTTTCTTTCTTTCTTTCCTTTTATTACATGTCACACAGTGGTACAGTGACTGGACAGGGATCTGAACCCTTGAGCTGTGAGGCAGCAGCACTAATCAAATATGCCACCATTCTTCTTCTTCTTCTTCTTCGTATTATTATTATTATTATTATTATTATTATTATTATTATTATTATTATTATTATATTTGTTTATTTTCTTTATTTGTATCTTTTCATTTCTTTCTTTTTTAATTTTTATTACATGTCATACAGTGGTAGAGTGACTGGACTGAGATCTGAATCCAGTCTACTAGAGCTGTGAGGCAGTAGCACTAATCAAATATGCTACCTTTCTTTCTTTCTTTCTTTCTTTCTTTCTTTCTTTCTTTCTTTCTTTCTTTCTTTTTATTGCATGGCATACAGTGGTACAGTGACTGGACTGGGATCTGAATCCAGTGTCCTGGAGCTGTGAAGCAGCAGCAGTAGCCACTCTGTCACCCATATTATTATAGCTGACACAGTTTCACTATGAATGGGAAGGGCTTACAACCCAGTCTAGCAAAACACAACTAATGACTGTGCCTCCCAGGCATGCATTTATTTTCTGCTTTTTGTTTTGTCAACTCTTTTTCTCTGTAGGTACCAGGCAGAGAACTTCTCATCTGACCTGAAACGCTTCATAGACGGGCCGAGTCATTATGTCTCTCTACCTCCTGACCTGAAGTCGGCCATGAATGCCATAAGTTACATTGCTGAGCAGCTGCAGGCAGAAGTAGATGATGGAGCGGTAAGATGTACAGCCCTTCATATTAAATGTTTGGCTCACCTTGTGTATAACACACAGAGCAAAGTTTATTATAGGTTTAATACTTGGCTGCTTAAATTTTTTCCCAAAATTATAATAATATGGTTTTCATGTTTTTATCTGTTAATGTGCTGAACTTTTGATTCTGTTTATCTCAGTGTGGAATTGCTGGTTTTGAGCACACATATATACACACACACACACACACACACGCACGTCTAAATTCTCTAATGTGTGCAGGAACAATTCAGGGTCACCTATCAACCCTAACCTGCATTCTTGTTTGAAGAAAACTGGCGATAACTCACACCGACAAAGGGAGAACATGCAAACTGCTCACAGAGAGACGTGAGATTTGAACTCAGATCTTCATAGCTAGGGGCGTCAGTACTAGCCACTAAGTATGGTGTGGAAAGATTTGATTATAGTTTATTATTTGTTAAATATTTTATTGTCTTAATTCAAATATCAGTCTTCATTACAATTATTTCCCTGCATTTTGTACAGCTGGAGCTCAGACAGGCTAAATAACATGCTTAGGGTTAGACTGAACTGACTGACAATCTTCTGCTTATTCAAAGGACAATACTATGATATTAGAAATTAGAATACTCTTCTAAAGTGAATGTCGAGTCTGGGGCTGTGAAGCAGCAGTAGTAGTACACACGGCACCATCCTGTTTTATTGCTTCTCCAAATATGTACAGACAGAGATATAAATAAGCTCTTATATATCACATCATATTAAGTTATATTACATTATACTAATCACCATCACAAAACGCTTACTGCTGCACCATCATAAATCCCAAAGATATTTTAAGCTGTATTATAAATAACACACATCAATTAATATTTATTTTATATAATTCCTTTACCAACATTCATCATCAGAAGGCACTATAGCAAATGACCAAAATTAATAGCGTGAGGTTCAGCCACTGCATGTTGGAGCTCACCAGGGTGAACATCATGCGAAATACCTACTCCTGTCATGTTAATCAGAATGGGAAAATCAAAAAGTCAAAGTGCTGTGCTTTTAACAACATATAAAAGAAAACGTTCATCAGACACTTAACTCATTTGGACAAGAATATGGACTGAATGTCATAAGCCACAAAAATACAAGCCATTGACTGGTGAAAGACCTGACCATTTCTGACCTTACTTCACGGTTTCCTGTCTTCAAATCCTTTTCTAAAGTCATTTAAGCATTGCCCCGCTTTGTATGTGGGAGATGGCGAAGCTCATTAGGATTCATTCAATATGTGGCACAAATCTATGAAGGCATGGATGGTTGGTAGTTTGGTGCAGATTGCCCAGATGTACTATGATCATCCATCCGTTTAGTTTATCTTCTATTTATTTTTGCATCGCATGCTTCACTGAGAAGAGGCTCAGGGTGCTGTAACAAGAAAATTACAGATTTTAAAAACTACTTTGTGCACATAAACAGATTAATTTAAATAGTCAATCAGAGCAATAAATGGCCAGTAATTTTAACACTGACATATGGCCAATTCACATTTCAGTTCAAATCAGGGCCCCAATTCCGGAGTTCATTCCAGCAATGGGACCAATGTCAGAATGGGGCAACTGTGTATTGCAGGTCACTCTCATTCATGTTGGGACAATTTACAGTCAACAAATGGCATCATGTTGGGTTTATGGGGCATAGACATACAGAGAAAACTCAAAGATCTACACAGAAGGCACCTAGCACTAGGGAGCATTGTGGCAACAGTGCTAACCACTGTGCCACCATGTCACCCAATGAGTCGACTGGTGACAGGTGCTAAGCAATATCAGGATTATTAGTCGGAAAACAGCCCATTAAGTAGACCACCATATACCAATATGATCTGGCCTGGTTTGAGAATGAATAGACATGTTTCTGTTGATAGATAGATAGATAGATAGATAGATAGATAGATAGATAGATAGATAGATAGATAGATAGATACTTTATTAATCCAAAGGGGAAATTCACATAATCCAGCAGCAGTATACTGATACAAAAAACAATATTAAATTAAATAGTAATAAAAATGCATGTAAAAGCAGACAATAACTTAGAATAATGTTAGCATTTACTCCCTCGGGTGGAATTGAAGAGTCGCATAGTGTAGGGGAGGAACGATCTCCTCAGTCTGTCAGTGGAGCAGGACGGTGACAGCAGTCTGTCGCTGAAGCTACTCCTCTGCCTGGAGATGACACTGTTCAGTGGACGCAGTGGATTCTTCATGATGGCCTAGATTTCTTAAATTGCATTAGAGTTAGACCAACTGAAGGATCACATGAATAGAACCAGGGTGCCATGGGTATTAAAGGTACCAAGTAGGGGAAAAGACCTTGATGGGAAAGCGAAAGTCAGAGGGAGCGAGAGGAACTTATACTGGCAGCGTAGTAGAGCAATGTCTCTCAACCACTGATGGGTCTTGGGTCGCTGTCAGTGAGTCAGAATTGGCCTTTGCAGGGTCGGAAGTATAGAAAATAAACATAAAAATTTTTCCGCTACTGACTTGCTCACTGTATAACATCCCCTTCTCCCCAATATTCCACTGAACGGGATTGTCAGAACTGTGTGAAATTCATTCCCATTACGTTGTTTCAACAAGGGGTACCCCCACCCTGCTCGTTTCCCAATTGTAATTGCACTTGGGGTCCATTCACACTTCCATGTTGCAAATTTCCAGCATTTGTTTAGCATTTCTCAACAGTTTTTCAACTGTTTTTCAAGCTTTTCTTCCAGGGTTTACAAAGAAGCGTTTTGCAGGGAAAATATGACATAATTTCCATTTTGTCGGGTTGTGAAGAGAGTGCTGTGTTTCAAGAATATCTTCTATGACTTTAGTGCTTTTAATTGTGGTGATCACAGTACCGAAGAGCAGATGTCATAAGAGGCACGATCGCACAAATTGGGTGAACCCAATTCTGAAGCAAAGGGCGTCGAGAGGAAAATTTTCATCTCTCTGTGAAAAATTTCAGGATTACACAATAAGCACATAAGTAGTGATATATGGAAAAAGAATCATTGTGTTATTTCGCAGAAAAAAATAATATGCCTGCTAATGATGGTGCAACATCATCCAGTCGTCTAGTAACAGCTAATGAGGAAGGGGTTATCATGCACAGGGGTAAGCAACTAAAAAGAGCTGAGTATACGTTGTATTAAGGCACATTTAATTTTAATCTGCCCAGTTCAGAGTCACTGGGAGCCAGTGATTATCGCAGCAGCACTGGGTGTAAGGCAAGAAGCACATGTGGTGCACGGCGTGCTGCTCCTTTTAATGGTTCAGTCACACAGCAAAGCAGTAAAGAGTGTGCTCTGTGCAATCAGTGGATTACTAAAGTGTATGCTTAGGTTTCATCCACTTTTTTGCTACAGATATTTTGAAACTATGTGAGGTGTTAATTCAGTAGCCAGTATTCAATCAGGAGCTAAGGATTGGGGATGGATGTTATTTACTTTTGAACATTAAAACAATCTAGACGAGAACAGGCTATTCAGCCCAACAAATCTCACCAATCCATTCCACTTAATTCTTCTTAAATAAACTCATATCAAGTTTTGAAGGTTCCTACTGTCTACCCCATTACTTGGTCACTTATTCCATGTGTCTGTGGTTCTCTGCGTGAAGAAAAACTTCCTAGTTTAGCCTTCAAACGCTTTCCAACTGTGTCACCGTGTTGTTGAGGAACTCCAAAAGAGATCCTTTTTGTTTAAAAACTCAGTTTTTAAATGAAAATGTGTTCATCTTGACATAGCCTTAGTATGTCAATTTGATATTGAGTGCAAATAAGCATCTGTTTTTTTTTTAAGCCTGTTACAATTCATGTACTATTTTTAGTTAGAACATTAGGACAATCTGGACAAGAACAGGCCATTCAGCCCAACAAAGCTCACCAGTCCAATCAACTTAGTTCTTCTAAAAAACATCAAGTTGAGTTTTGAAAGTCCATAAAGCCCTCCTGCCCACCACACTACTTGGTAGCTTATTCCAAGTGTTTATCGTTCTTTGTGTGATGAAAACCTTCCCAAGTTTTATGCAAAATTTACCCTGAACAAGTTTCCAACTGTGCTCCTGTGTTCTTGTTGAACTCATTTTAAAGTCATAGTCTCGATCCACTGGACTAACTCCCTTCATAATTTTAAATACTTCAGTCATGTCTCATCTTAATGTTCTTTTGCTTAAACGGAAAGGCTCAGCTCTTTTAATCTTTCTTCATAATTCACCTTCAGCAGTCCTGGAATCAGCCTAGTCACTCTTTTTATCAACCTAGTCACTCTTCTCTCTCTTCACAAAGGACTACACGCATCTTCTTAATTTAGAAGTATCACAGACAATTTTTACATATTCAGTGTTTAAACAGGCAACAACAGTCAGTTCAACGTGCTCAATGACACCGATCAATCCACAAATACACGGACACAAATCTCATATTATTTGCATCTAACACAAAAGGTACCAACTAAACCTCTTAGGTACTTTTCTTAATGGTAGATACCAATTATGAAATGGTTATCTACGTTGTGAATCTGAGTATAGTCTATTACGAGAGGCCTCCAACAAATTCCAAAATATGACCTATTCCAGGCAACTTGACCCCAGAGTTCAAATGGCTGGCTTTGGTCCACCCACACTCACAAGGGTCAGTTTGCAGTTACGAACCTACATACACTTGGGTACGGGAAAAGAAAATTGGATTACCCAAGAAAAGATCATGCATACATGGGAACAGTTTGAACCCAAGAAACTGGCCATTGTTAATCTTTGAACAGAAGGTAGTCCATTTCAAGTCAAGTCAAGTCAAGTTGGGGAACATGCATTGGTGTAGTGTATTGCCGCACCAACCACACGACAAAACAGCTTGGGATCCCGGTTGGCAACCCCCTAGGCAGACGTGTGGTCCAGTCCCACCCTCTGGAAATTACCCCCTATCTACTGCAGGCAAGTGTTACGTGGGTGACCCCTTGGCCTGGTCCAGCCACTCAGGTCCTCAACAATGAGGATCCAGCTAGCTGGATCACCCTCGAAGAAACACACCACATGGCTGTAGTGCCGTAACTGACGCTCCTTCACAATGCAGGTAATATGCCTCATTCAGGACTCCATGAGCAACCGCTCATTTGACACAAAGTCAAACCAATGGTAACCAAGGATTTTCCCACAGAGACACAGTACCAAAGGAGTCCAGTCTTCATCTCAGGTCACTGAATAGCGTCCATGTCTCGCAACCATATAGCAAGACAGGAAGCAGCAGAACGCTAAAGACTTGGACCTTTGTCCTTTTGCATAGATATCAGTAGTGCCACACACCCCTTTCCAGCGACCACATGACCACCCATGCTCTCCCAATCCGTCTATTGACTTCATAGGAAGAGTCACCAGAGACATGAATGTCACTGCCAAGGTTTATATTTTTATTATACCGTTTCACTGATGGTAATTCAAAATAAGTGACCAAAATTATAAATAAGCCATTCCTAGAAGAGATGTGCAAATAAAAGATTGTGATCTGAAAAATCCTGCTGAGTTTTTGGAGATAGGTTAGGCCCAGGTAAAGCAAGGGTGCAATACTTAAATATGCTTGATTTCAAACAAGATTTTTAAAATGCATTTATAGTATTAAACACAAAACGTAATTTAAGTCATATGCCAATCGCAGCCCGTGTGAGACTTGCGTGTTGATTTTCTGCTGGCAGCCAGTTTGAGTGGATCTGCACCAGGGATCTTCTTCAAGTGTTTAACTCGTTGATCTGGTTATGGATGTGTTGACCAATCCTCCTGGTGAGCGATTTTTGCTGTTGACATTGTATTGTGTAACACAGGAAAGGAGGAAGTGGAGAGGAAGTTGGAAAAATGGAGAAGGGCTTTGGAAGATAGGAGCAGGAAGATAAATAGGAAGAACACAGAATATCTGAGGTTTAATGATTTTCAGGATTCAGAAGTTAACCTGCAGGGAGAGCTATTAAAGTGAGTGGATACACTTAAATATCAAGAATCATTGGTAGACCATGTTGAAGAATTAGATGCAGAGATAACCCAAAGAGTGCAGACTGGACGGAACAATTGAAAGAAGGCATCAGGAGTGCTGTGTGTTAGAAGAATTAAGGTAAAGGTTAAAGGTGAGGTTTATAAGACCGTGGAAGAACCAGCATTGGTGTAAGGAGCTGAGATTGGGATGGATGTGTGGAGTTACCAAAAAGGACAGATGATTAGAAGTATGGACATGTGATGAGGAGAGACAATGAATATGTGGGAAAAAAAGTGATGGGATTGGAATTGCAGGGGAAGAGAAGGTGAGGGAGGCCAAAGTGGAGGTGGATGGGTAAAGTAAAAGAAGATCTGAAGAAAAATGGTCTGTCGGGAATTGAGGTGCAGGACCGAGCTGTTCAGAGAAGGCTGATCAAGCTCATTGACCCCACATAGAAGTCGGACAAGAAGAAGAAGACTGTCATTCCTCCCAGACATGGTAGATTATTTATTGACTGAAAACCGGCCTGGTGATAGTGGGTTAGTGTCCAGTGATGGACTGGCATGACCACCATTATGTACCTGATGCCACAAGGGTGGACTTCACCTACCCATAAGTCAATGGTGGAAAAGATCCAGTTTACAAGATTTAAATTCCATGTCCAGCAGATGTCTGCATAGATATTTATTATTCATTATTGTATATTTGATTTCACCTTTATCGAAGGTAATTTACAAGATCAATTGGTTAAAGATGTTTTTCTTTTTTTTTACAGTTGTAGCACAAACAGTTTAAGTGACTTGCTCAGGGTCTCACATTGAGTCAGAGTTAGAGTTTGCATGTTTTCTTTTTGTTGTTCCACTTTGCCTCCCACCTTGCCATAGACATGCATTATAGGCTAATTGGTCCCATTTGGGTGTGTGTGAGTGGGCAGAATGATGGGTGGCACTCCTGCTTTGGTCCCAGTATGGCTGAGATGGCTTTATCACATGTAACCCTGAAATAAATTAAGAAGATGAGAGAATATGAGCTGTTAAATCCGCCCTCCATTATTTCATCATGCACTTTCTGTTCACCTCATTTACTTGCTTTCTATCTTTCATTCTACTCTTCATTTCGTTCTTCTGTTGTTTTGTTGTTCCTCCTTCTACCATCCTGCCTGGCTTTCCTTTCCTGACTCTCGTTTCTTTCCACAAGCTGAAAGAAGATTGGCAGTATGTGGCCATGGTGGTTGACCGACTTTTCCTCTGGATATTTGTCATCTTCACCACAGTGGGCACTCTGATTATATTTATGGATGCCAGTTTCAACAGCACCCCTCAGGACCCATTTGCCTGAGGAGTAACACATGAATAAAAGAAATGGGACTGAAGATTTAAACAGGTGAGGAGCCCACTGTTTAATGGCCTCCTGATCTCCTGGACTTACCTGTGTGCAATTTGGGCTTTGGTGCGCTCTTGAAGTTTGCATTTTTTCCTTTTGTACATCATAACATTAGTCAAAGGTAAAAATGCAACCATATTATTAATATGACATATTTATGAGGAATATAATGTATATGAAGCAAAATATAAAATGTCAGATGTTATACAAAGTGTAAAGTCTTTTTAATGTTTTCATTGTCATTTTGATTGTACTGATTCCATGTTCCACAGAAGCAATTTAATGTTGAGTTATTTTTAAATCATTGTGATGTCATCTTGAAGACAGAAACTTTTGACACTATTGATAGGAAAAAAGTCAACATTTTTCCTTGCTATAACATTGTCATAATATTTTAATCTTACAAAATAAAACGACAGCCTGAACCATCTGTTTACTCAGTGTCATCATTATTGTCCATTAATCCAATAATCCTATTCATTAATGTTTACATTAATTGATTACATTTATTCTAAAAAAGGGATTTTATTTTAGTGAACACAGTTCTAAGGTGCTTTACAATTACACAAATATAGTATGACTACTTGTTATTGCTTTATTACAATTTCATCACAGAGAAATTAAGAGACTTGTTAAGGGTCAGCACAGAAATCAGTCGTGTGGTGGTGTCGTTAGGAAAGACTATAATTATTAAAATAATTATTTGTATTAGCCTTTAATTATCATCATTCTTACTGCTCTCCATCCATGTACTTTTTTTTATAACTGTTTACATATTATTATTATTATTATTACCCATTCATGTGTTCTTCTTAAAAGTTGCTAATAAGCTGATTATTACTACTTATTATCAATCCTTCTATCCATCCATCATTATTATTATTATTGTTATGACAGCTTTTAGTATATAAATGTATAGATAAATAAATACTATTATTATTTATATCCATGCTATCTTCTTACTAGTCACCATTTAGTACTATAATTACTATTATCATCCATAAGTCCATTTGTTAGTTTTAGTCATTGTTATCCATCCATCCCTTAATTTATTATTATTATTATTATTATTATTATTATTATTATTATTATTAATTATTATTATTATTATTATTATTAATGAATGCATTATTCTTATTATTAACTGGTTGGTATTATAATAACTATAATAATAATAATAATAATACTGATAATAATAATTATATTAGCCATTTAATATTATAATTGCTATTATTACCCTCTATCAGTTCATCTATTAGTTTTGCTATCATTATTATTATTGTTAATGAATACATTCTTCTTATTATTAACTGGTTAGTATTATAATAACTTATTATTAGCATCCATCAATCCATCCATTAGATTTGTCGTTATTATTATTATTATTATTATTATTATTAAAATTATTATTATTATTATCCTGGAAAGCAAACTATTAGCTGTTTTATATTATAATTACTTTTATTATCTATCACTTCATCCACTTGTTTAGTCATTATCATCCATTGTTTTTCATTCATCATCATCATTATTATCATTATAAATATTATTAACTGGTTAGTATTATAATAACTTATTATTAGCATCCATCAATCCATCCATTAGATTTGTCATTATTATTATTATTATTATTATTATTAAAATTATTATTATTATTATCCTGGAAAGCAAACTATTAGCTGTTTTATATTATAATTACTTTTATTATCTATCACTTCATCCACTTGTTTAGTCATCATCATCCATTGTTTTTCATTCATCATCATCATTATTATCATTATAAATATTATTAACTGGTTGGTATTATAATAACTGTTATAATTTTCCATCAGTCCATCCATTTGTTTAGCCATTGTTATTCATCCCTGCCATTCATGTGTTGCAGTCACTGTGTATATATATATATATATATATATATATGGATGAATAAAAACAAAATTTGCACGTAGAAAAGGAAAGACAGTTAAAGACAGAAGACTGTGTCTTAATTAGGTGCATTCACAGCTTGTAATCTCCCTGGACTGACATTAGTGAGTCAGGGTGCTGTGTCTGCAGACAGGGAGTTGGCTCTTTGATTTTATACTGTACGTGTGAATGTCATAAACGTAAATGCTGGTTCCCCTAATTTAATTGCTGTTTTATTTCTGGTTTATTTAACACCCTGGGTCTGTCACTTCCTCACACTTCCAACAAGAAAATTATTTTAAAAAGCTCACATTACGCCCTTGAAAGTGAAGGCAGACATTTTTGTAGAATGTTTGTATGGAACAGAAGTGGGATTGCAGGGTACCCATGTAAAAATAAACAAATGGGCCTAAAGAGCTGTTTTCCATTGACAGTCAGAAGGGCACATTTATAGATGCTTTTTATCTAGGGATTCCATTAAGGTCAGGAGAGCAGGCAGGGGCCACACCGAAACATTCATTCTTCAGCACAGTTGGGACAATATCAGCTGTGTGCCGCGTGTTATAGTCCTGCTGTAAGGTCAGTGAGCAGAAGGCCTCTGAGTGGTTTCCATGTTCTAAGACCAGCATCATAAAGCTTGTCCGCCATTGATGATGACTCTGTGTCTCCTGGCAGTTTTTGCAGCTGTATGGGTCGCAGATCTGAATCATTAATAACAGATAGACCTGTCTTATGTGTTGGTCCGATTCTTGGACAGTCATCTGTCGGTCTCCTAAAACTTTTCCTGCTGACAAAACATTAGAACTCTAGACGAGAACAGGCCATTCAGGCCAACAAAGCTCACCAGTCTTATTCACTTATTTCTTCCAAAAAAACATCAAGTCGAGTTTTGAAAGTCCCTAACGTCTTACTGTCTACCACACTACTTGGTCACTTATTCCAAGTGTCTATTGTTCTTTGTGTAAAGAAAAACTTCCTAACGTTTGTGTGAAATTTACTCTTAATAAATTTCCAACTGTGTCCCCGTGTTCTTGATGAACTCATTTTAAAATACAAGTCTCGATCCACTGTACTAATTCCTTTCATACTTTTAAACACTTCAGTCATGTCACCTCCTAATCTTCTTTTGCTTAAACTGTAAAGGCTCAGCTGTTTTAATCTCTCCCATTAGAGTGGCTTAACTTGCAGTATTAGCACGTGACATACCTGCCCTGAGTATATCGTCTCCCTAGTTTTGGTGACATTTGAGACATTCTGGAATGCACAGGAAACTGACTTTTGCCATGGATTATGTCAGATTTGCCAACCGCAGTCTCTGAGCCATGTCAAATTACAGAGCTGAAGTTCAAAGACTGTTTCACGTTTTCAAGACTGAGCACCAATCTTATAGCATACTTGTACTCACCCCTAATGGAGCCGGCGTGGTGCAATGAGCTGTTGACTTGGCCCTTATTTTCTTTTTTCCATTCTGTTATAATATGTTAAACACGAGACAGCAGATAGACAAGTTTCTCTTCTGTTTGTAAGGTCAACAGCCACCATTCTGTCTGACGGAGCTGGTGCTGTACAGAGGGTGAGTTCAGACGCAGTGTTGGCCCATTTTTTTTTTTATTCTGTTTAGGTATGTAAACACTAGGCCTCAGACTGACAAGCATGTCTTCTTTTTGTGTGCTTTAAAAAATGACGTGTTTGTCATTCCTCATTGCTGCATTCTGTGCTTTGCTCTTCTAGATGAGCATTCATTGGCTGTCAGCTTTCCAGCACACACAACCCACCCCTCCAAATAAAGAATAAATGAATTAGGTTTGATTTTATTGGAGCGAGCCGTGGACTAATTAGAGTGAGTCAATTCACAGGAGACGTCTCTGATTGTCTCCCACTCACTAAATTTACGTAAATGAAGACAATGAATAAATATCACTGCAAAAGTTGCATATTGGAACATTGGGCTTTAGGCTGACTTAAGTCTTGCTTTGACCGTGGACCTTCCTAAAGCTGATCTGGTCTGGGTACGTTCATCTAACATATATTGTCATGCTGTTCTGTGCAATGTGGGTAAAGACTGGTCCACAACAAAGATATCCATCAGGAAACCTTTAATAGTTAACTGCACTGTGTTGAGAAGTATTCAGCAGCACATACCCAGTGCACCAGTAGGGGGTGTTGCAGCACCCCAGACCATGACACAAGACCTAGTACAATAAAGGGCTTATTCGCACAAAATACCTTTGCAAATCACAATAATACTTCTCCTTTCCCTCCTCAGGGCAAGCTTTGTCCTCTTCCTCCCGACACTAAGCATATGCATAGTCTATAAGAAGCACTTCCAGGTCAAAAGGAAGCCCCACAAAGTAGGGATCAGGGGACTCCCTAGGGATTATAGTTCCCTGTATGCCTTGCTGGTGTCCGTACAGGTGGCGTCGCCCAGGGATGCCGCATCCTAGTGTATTGGAAGAGCATGTAATCCAGGATGGAGTGGGTAGCAATTACTACGCCCACGTGCACCTTCACAATATATTATGTGTGTGTGTGTGTGCACATTATGTAGTATTTTACTTAATCTAGTTAATCCATTTTGTGGGATGTGATGAGAAAGTGAATTCATTTACAGGTAGGGATTTTTCTGCTCACGTGCAAACAAGTGGGGCACACGAGCACAAAAATCCCTACCTGTAAATGAACTCACTTTCTCATCACAACCCACAAAATGGATTAACTGGATTCAGTAAAATGCTACATAATGTGTACACACACACACATTTTGAAATGGTACAAGATAAGAGAAGTGCAGACATGTGTCCTCTTCAAGAACAAAACTCTAGACATGATATGGATAACAAGTTGTCTTCATCTGAGGCATGCACATAATCAGTTGAGATAACTAGCATGTAAATCCTCATCTTGCCAGAAGGTGGTGCTAAAGTGAAGATTAAGCAGGCAGGTAATGACAACAGAGGATCATACGAAATTTGACAAACAACAGGAGACCATGCAGTCAGTCAAGCTTGATCAATAATTCAAGTTCGGCCTTCTTGCCTTGTGTCCACAGTAAAGAAGACTTTTATGTGCAGATCTCCTACAGACTTTTGACAGAAGTATAACAGCAATAACACAGTAAATACAATACAGGTAACAAAAACAAGAAGTACTCCTGCAGTTATCCAAACGAGTCTCTGTAGTACAGCCTTACAACTTGTCTACGGCATTTCTAATATTCAGAAAATGTGGCAAGGTGGTCCCTACATGTAAGGGGTTAGGATACTCGAGAACAAATATAATATGAGATACCACTAATTATGAAGGTAAAAATCTGACTGTCCATCTTTTAATAGAGCCACTTATTCCAGTACAAAGTCACAATAAAGAAAACAAGTACAAAAATGTCTGTAAGGTCTAAGACTCATGTGCTTGGTTAGCTGGTTTGAAATTATGACCATTCTTAATTAAATACTGCATCAGAGTTTGTTATTACAATTTTGTTAATTACATTTTTTGTCAATGTGTGTCATATTCATAGTTAACTGTGACAACAGAATGTAATTACCTGTACTAGTAGTGTACATAAAATATGTTTTTTAAAACCACAATACAATATCATGTAGCTGAAGGTGCTTTTATAGACAGCAGATTCCTGCTCAAGTGATGATGATGATTAATGCACTGTTATCAGTTGTTGGATGTGGAGGGTCTGTGGATACTTGGAGTGAAAAAGTAAAATTGACTTGAAAAATACCAAACTTATTCTTTAATGGTTTCTCAATTTTGTTCTTTTTAACTGTTTTTCACATTCTTTTACATCAGTTTTGATCCTTGTTTTTACTTTCATATTCAGTTGCCAGTTTATCAGATACACACCTCCACTTTATAATATCTATACATCCCATCATATTATATGTCACATGATAGCAGTGTGTGGTATAAAGCAGCCAAACCAGCACTACAAGCTTCAGTTGAGTGTTAGAACAGAAAAAGATGAGTGACCTTAGTGACTTAGAACATGCCATGGGTAGGTGGCACTAGGCATGTCCATTCTAGCAACACCTGTGGTGAGGTGCACCATGCAATAAGAAGGATAGACGGCCTGTCACAGATAAAGCTGTTTATAGCCCAATTTACTGTTTTAACCAGCTTTTAGGAAAGTGGTGCACTTATCTTGATGGACGTTTTATCTTCAGAGTGGATGCAGCTTCATGGCGGCACGGAAGGCCTTGCTTGTGGTCTGAACATGAAAGTCGGACTAAACGCAGCAGTGAGCAAAGTCAGCTGACCATCCTGGGAGAAGAGTGTTAAAAACTTGAAGCACTTACTAGGGCACTTTGTAAATACTTCTCATGTCCTGTTTTGAGGTAGTTCTTCTGCTAGTTACATTTTAATGAAATTTCTACTAGTAATTCTGAGATACTTGATAAATACTGCCCTAGCTTTTCGGTTGCCTATTTTTGAACCTTTGTGAATAAGCCCTTATTATTATTGCTACAAGAAACTCTGTTTTTGTTCTCATGCCAGGGGTTTTATATGGTTCCTTTCTCTCTATGTCTTTACAAACTGTAGACCTAGCCCTTATAAAGGATACAAGCTGCAGTATTGTTGTCCATAGTATCCAAATATCTTTTATATGAAGTGAAGATCTCTAAGTTTATTATTCCCTAGTGTTTTCAAATAAATACTTTTTATGAAAATGTAACCTCATTTTTAAGTCGAGCAATATGGATTCTGTCCTGGTCATGGAAAAACTGTTTACCCTTTCACAGATTCTCGTGTCATTTACTAATGTGTTTTGTGACATTAATTAAATAGTGAGTAGGACTGAGAAAGCTTATTAAGGTGATTATCATGTAAAGGAGTAACAGATAAGAGCTACTCATTGGTTCCATATTGTAAGTAACTGGTAGATGACTGGTTTGCTGGTAAACTGATGATAGTATTGATTAGAGCACAGAGCAGGACATAGAAAGAAGGATATGTGTTGCAAACCAGGCTGGTGTATATTTGTGAATTTCTGCCAATTTACAAGACTTAATTGTGTATATATTTCCCACTTAATGGTAAATTTAAAAGTTAGGTAGTGCCATGCCACCTTCTGTTTTAGATCTTTATAGAGTCGCCTTTAGTATGTTTGGCTATTTCAAATTCCAGATGTTATGATTAAGTCTAAATTCTTAAAGAAAGATTTGCTGATGTGTATAAGGATTCTGTTGTCTATCCGTGCAACTCTGGTTGAATGACGCATCCTGCTGGGTGATCATCACTTTCATTATGGCTGGGAGGAAAGGATGGATGTGACAGTGCGATGTGACATCAGGTTTCTTCATTTTTCCTTCATTCTAAAGAGGAAAAGAAAGACTACATGAAAAAGCTCATTTACCTCATTTATATATACTGTATACGATGATGATGTCACTTCCTGTTCTGGCCTTTAAAGCCGCCATCTTGCCTCCATACAGTCAGTTCTGTTTTGGACTCAGGTCAATGAACATCTCTGTTCATCTTTAATCCTATTTTGGAGCTGTGGATCAATATACGGGTGGCTGCCCCAAACCTTTACGATGTCTTTGCCAAATCCTTATCACAATAAATTTATATAAAATACATAAAAATGTATATGTGTATATATATATATATATATATATATATTATATATATATATATATATATATATTATTGTGAATGCCATGGATGTGGGTTAGACATCCAGACCAAGATGGAAGTTGGCCTCTGGCTAGGAAGGGAGGCCACAGTGGAACTACAGAGGGTGTCTGTTTCCCAAAGTTGTATTCCCCCAACCCAACACATACACACAGTAGCAGCATCTCATTGGAAATTGCAGTCCCAAGGGACCACCCTGTTGGGGTTCTTGGGTGTTGCCAGGGGAGGCAGCAGGGGATCATTATAACCTCTTTAAAGGGCTTCTGTCTGACCCAGAATTGCTTCCAGTGGACAAAGCTGTGGCACCAGAAGTACTCCCAGGTCTGGTATAAAAGAAGAGCTTCCTGTGTGGGAATTCAAAGTCAGGAGGAGTGTGGATGAGGCTTCAAGGGAGCTGTGGTAAGAAGAAAGAAAATTATTGTTGTTTTGTACTACTGTGTAAGAGAATTTGGAGATTGGTGGAGGTATTATAAAATAAAGAATATCTTGTGTTTGAACTCAGGACTCTGCCGTTAACTTATGTCTGGTGGTTTGGAGGCTCAGTGGTGCCCCCAACTGGTTACTATATATATGTATATGTATATATCATAACATTATATTTTCATATATATATATATATATATATATATATATATATATACAGTATATATATATATATATATATATACATATATATATATATATATATATATATATATATATATATATATATATATATATATATATATATATATATATATATATATATATATATACAGTAAAAGATGCAATAGACAATACAGAGGTTTGGGGTTTTTCCGGCCCCATATATTGCAGACAATCCACAATATTTCAAAAAAGAACAGGTCAAAATATAAACAAAACAGTTCATATGCGCGACGCCTTTCAGAGGCGTCGGCGGCCATTTTATAGAGGAGGGGCCGGAAGTGGAGGAATGCTGGGAAGGAACCGTGAGGGAGGATGGGACTCAAATCACTTAATCCAATTAAGTGTGGGGAGCAGCTGCCTATCCCAACAACAGGTTGCCAATCCATTGCAGCTAGTTAAAATGACTTTTTTCACATTTATAACTGTGCTGGTCACTACACAAAAATGCTTCCCAATAAATAAAATGTATTAATAGTATAGCATAACATACTGTAACATTCTTAAGCTAATTTAATTCTATTTGGGTTCACTGGGGTTCAAAAGCTATCTTAGCCACACTGGGTGCCAAGACAGGAACCAGCCTTGTACAGGATGTCAGTCCATCTCAAGAGTCATTATTAATACTTTCATATATATTATTGTTCTTATTACTGCACAAGTATTCTTCCCACTTAAATTTTTCGATATAAATTGCATATGTGATCAAAAAATACAGTGAATGTTGAAGAATGTTCAAACAGTACAAATAAAGTAACTTAAGAAAGATGACTTCCAGAACTGCTTCAGAAAAAATGATGGGATAAGTGTGTTCGAAGTGAGGGGGTTGGTGGTATTTTTTAGGGGAATTAATGGCAATGTGTCTTTTACTGTAATCATTTTTTGATACATACATACATCATACATAATATATATACTGTACATTCATGTTACCCATAAAATAATGAATGTATATTACATTTGGTATGTTCATATACAGTACATATCACATTGCAAAAGGGTTATTATAACTGTACCCCTGGCATGACTCTAGGGGGATCTATTAAGTAGAAATGTGGAGAGATGAGGTGTTGCCAGTCACACTCTGTGCCATGCACTGCAGACAGCTGAGCTCAGCAAGTGCTGCCGGCCTGTCTGGAAGTGCTAACGTGTTGCCTGTGACATTCCCTAGTTGGCATTTGTGGTATGCAGCCAGTAATCTTGGCCAATGCCTGGAATGGACAAGGGATGAAGGAATGAGGGGGGAAATACTTGTGAGCATGAGCTGCAAACGGATGTGCGGAAAAGGGTGACTCCAGGAATGACAGCAGGTGCCAACCCCCTGACCTCATTTTTGTCTCCCGCCAGACTGAGGATCAGTAAACTATTATGCCTGGCTACTCCCAGCTAATCCTCTATTGTTGTCAAATAACGTTTGTACTTCATGTGACCAGTGGGAACAGGTGGCCGCCGCAGAACTCTTTCTTCTTGGGCATAACAAAAACAGCCTGACAGGATGAGATAGGGAAAACAAGTGGACGAGCCAAGCGGACCACAAAGGTGAAAGATTCAACACCTAGTTAGGGAAACTTAGTGAAGGCGAACCGAATACAAGAGTAATATTAAGAAAATCAAAAAGATAAGAGAATTCTCTTCTGTCAGTTTTTCTGCATTCATTATTTTAATGGGCAACAAAATAGTTAGCACTCCTACCCATAGCTCTCACTTCTATGTGTGTTTTCAGAAAATAGGTGGATTGATGAGTGTCCGTGATTATGGTCACCTAGAGTTAGTGCCAGTCCCAGAAGAAAATGACACAAGACAGGTTATTAGCCCCGTGGGCACTGCTGTGTAGTCAGTCAGTTAAAGCAGCATATAGTAGGCCTTTTAAAACGGTTTTATTCAAAAACTCAGCGTATACAATCCAACAGTCCACTACACAACCGAGTTCTCCTCTTCTCCCTCCTTTTACACAACCACCCCTTAACTCTCATGCACGCTGCCATCTACTGAACACTGCTGGAACATCATATATTTCCCCAACAGAAAGTAAAACTTGTATCAATTATATTTTGTAAACTAACAAAACATGAACTGAGTCATCTCACAGGACACCCTGGATGTCATTGAGTGGAGTCATAGTGCATGGCTTGATGGTAATTCCAGTCTGCACCGGGAACTGAGAAGGACAGCCATGAGAGCTCTGAGGTCAGATAAGGAGGTGTTTGTTAGAGGAACTGTGAGCAAATGACATTCCATCTATGGTCTAGTGACACACATCCTGAATCTGTTCCTCGGAGAGTCGCAGTCAGGGTGGATGATGGAATGGTCCTTACAGATGATGATGCAGTTGTGACCTATTGGCTGGCTACTTTGAGCAGCTGTTTAAAGCTGATCCTCCGGCTAGGACGTTCCACATCTTTGGATGCACAGTTCTTGAAGCTGATCCTCCAATTAGCAGCGAACAACCCAATCTCACTGAGTTTGCACAGGTGGTGAACCAGCTCATGCTAGGGAAGGCTGCAGGGATCTGTGGTATGTGGGGTGAAATTCTCCAGGCTCGTGGTAAGGCAGTCCTCCTGGCATTACAAGCAATCTTTGCTTCCATTTTGGAGACGGCGTCATCCCAATTGACTGGAAAATGGAACTTGTCCCTATCTGGAAAGGGAAGGGTGATCGCCTGGATGGCGGCAACTACAGGGGCATAACACTGCTCTCAGTTCCTGGTAAGGTCCTCGCTAGGGTCATCCTTAATAGGATCCATGATCACTTATTCATCTCCCAGTGACTGGAGCAGTCTGGTTTTACACCTAAGAGGTCTGCCATCGACTGCATCCTGGCACTGTAGGGTGGGACGGGACCGCGTGTTTGCCTGGTGGGTTGCCAACTGTGATCCCAAGGAGTTTCTTCATGTAGTTGGTGTCACAATTTTCTGTAACATTGTATGTTCCCCAACCTGACCTAATCTGTTTTTGTTTTACTGCATTGTAATTGCTTCCTTCTGTGTGTCAGGCTTTAGGTTTTCTTTAAACACTTTGATATGTCACTTAATGCTTCTGTATACCATGAGGTAGTTCTGACATAGATATCTTAGTTGTTGTATGGCGAGTTGCTCGATAATTAACAACTCCCAAATGAATGTTTTCCAAAGTTTTCCTTCAAAGCTGGTGGTTAATATTGTTTCTTTGAGATTTCTGTGGAATCTCTCAGTTTTACCATTTGCCTTTGGATAGTATAATAGTGATTTCATGTGTGTTATATTTCTTTCTCCCTGGAAGTTTTAAAATTCTGCAGAGAGTTCCATTATCAGAAATCAGTTCCTTTGCATATCTTTCTCTGCTGAAAACTGATGTGCGGAACACAATTACAGCAGGAGAGGTTACTTGAGAGGCAAAGGCCACTTCTGGTCATTTGCTGTAATAATCTATCAGATATTACAAAACGAAACTCCAGGGCTCCTGGGAAATGGTCCCTCAATATCAATTGAAGTTTCTCACATGCAAAGTTTGGAAAAGATACTGGCTGAAGTGGAGGAATGTGCAGAATAGCTGTTTTGTCATAAAGTTGACATGTTACACATGAACAAATCTCAGCTTCCACCAGGGCATTCATTCTAGGCCACTTAAACAGATCTTTTAATCTTTACTTTGTTCTGACAATTCCTTGATGACTTGCATGTGCAATACGTATCAGTCTGTCCTGTAAGTCCTGTGGCACCAGCAAGCAATGAGATCCACAAATGATATAACCATCCACTAATGATATCATTCTTCACTCTGAAATACACTTGAAGATTTGGATCCAGACTTTTTCAGATTTTGGCCATTTCTTTTGTAAAAATAAAAGGCAGGCATTTTTTAATTCCTCCAGTGTAATAATAGAAGGGAATGCCTTTATCGGTGCCACCACTTCATCAGGTATACAATATTTCTGTAGGTGAAGGTAGCTGTGACAAACCATCAGCTGTAATAATCTCTCAGCCTGGTTTATACTGAATGGTGTATCTGAAGTTTAGAAGTCTGGCTGATCATCTAGCTATTGTGGTCGAAATGTGACATCTTATTAAAGAAAGAAACATCATCTAACAGGACAAATCACTAATCAGGCAGGAGAAAAGACATTCATTGTATCTTGTAATTACTCGTCAGCAATATGCCTTTGAGGGAGCATTCTTCAGAAGCAGTCTGTTACAGCCTGGTCACAATGATCAGAATGGTCAGAGAAACAAAGGATAGAGGTTCATTTTATAAGCTATTGAATTTACTGTACATACAGTGTCAATCAATACATACATTTTACTCTGGTTGGTTCATTGGTCTACACCCAAATGATTTATATAAAAATAAAAATCTATTATATTATATTCTGATTCTTCTAATACCTTTGAGTTGTGCCACCACCCTTGAAATTTCTGTGCATATAACAACAGTCCATTCTTGTTTATAGGACATCTGCTTAATGATCTCGTAGTCATCCTTCAGGTCATTTTGTATATTACATCAACCTTTCTTCTGGTACATTCTTTATTTACTTGACCATCTCAGTATTTTCCTTAACCAATTCTTATATTTCAGCGTACATTTTGTTATTCACTTGACCTTTATCTGGTTTCCTGGTGTGCCTGAACAGGTTTCTGACATTTATTAAGCCTTTATGCTATTTCTTTAAGATGAATGCTATGTTTCCCTAAAATTATTCTTCCACACTATGCACATTCCTGCTCTTCCTAGTCCTTTACTTGTCAATAATGTCGTCAGTGGGCTATGATCTGTCTTTAAAGTAAAGTGACGATCCCACAAGTAAGTTCTCCGCTTTTCTGTAGCCCCTAATGTGAGAGAATAATTTAGAGGTAACACTAGTTAAGTATTTTGGTTTGAAGTGTACATCGAAATATAAGAATTAGTTTTGAAAATTACTGAGATGGTCAAGTAAACAAAGGATGTACCAGAATGATAGGTTGGTATAATACACAAAAAGTATTGAAGGATGACTAAGAGATGACTAAGAAGTCCTGTGAGCAACCAGAATGGACACTTGTTACATACACAGAAATTTCATGGGTGGTGGCTTAACCCAAAGAGTATAAGAAGAACCAGAATGTATTAAAATAGACTTTTATTTTACTAGGGGTCTTCGCTCGCCAACCCCTGTGTTTGGTTAATCGGATATGCAATTTAATTTTTTTTTTTTGGAATTGTTTCAATTTCAGTATTTGCACTTTTACTTTAAAGCCTCATTGAAAACAATATTTTTTGGAGACACATTGTGACACTGTATTACTGCCCGTGAGTGACTATTGTTTGATTCCTTATAAATAATCCGACTTTTTCTAATGTTTGTCCCTGTGATTTATTAATAGCAAAAGCTATTCTCACGGTAAACTGTAAACATTTTAATACGAATGGCATATCACGATCTCCTTTGGTGTGTAATGTTATTCACGGAATATATATATTGCCTTTCTTTTTGCCTGTTAACATTTGCATCGCTTCTATGTGATCATCAGTATACACCTGACTGAATTGTGTATTCTTTGAAATTCAACTTGTCGTTGCTTTAATTGTTGCGGGACCACAGATTCTCATAATGTATGGTCTATTATTGTGTAAATCCACGTTTTGTGCATAAGAATGATGCGAATGCGAAAAGACTCTACTCTTTGCCTTTCATTTCTGACCTCGATTTGTCCTGCTCCATTTTCAATTACACCTGGTTCTGATGGTTAATCATCTTTTCTTTTGCGGCATTGCAATGTTTTCTATCTTTTCTTTGATACTGTAGTGACTGACATGATTAGGTGTCACAAAAGTTTTACTTGAACAATCGCTGACTTCGTAACCCCAAACACAACTTTCTAGCACCCTCTCCAACCCCTCATCCGCCGCGTCTCGCCCCGCTCCCCCCTCCCCGCTTTACCGCATCAATCAATACCCCACTATCAGTCTTCCGTGCTGTACTCCGCCCTCCGTCAATCGGACCGAACAGTCACTTAAAACCAAAACGGCCGCAACCTAGCTGGGACGCTACAATACTGGTTTCATAATGTATCTGCCTTTTTTTTTTCTCTCCAATGATATTTTGGGTGTCTCTTCTCCGTATTGTCCTTATACGCTTTATATATGTTGAGAGCACAGAATGTGTGTGCACTATGTGCTTTTACACGACTGATTGGTTTTTGATGCATGTGCTCCTGTATGATATCTGTTGTAAGTAGGGCGTGTCTTGCAAGAATCTCATGTTCCACATCCCCACGAGATGGCCCTGGCACCATCACTTGGCACCAAACCTCATGTTTACGGTCCTTTTGTCTCGCAGGTCTTTTAAATGTCTTCCGAGAGAAGATCACGTATCGTAGCCTAGCCTTGCTTTTGCATTCCAGGATTTCTTTTTATAATAGAGACATATACAGTGGTGTGAAAAACTATTTGCCCCCTTCCTGATTTCTTATTCTTTTGCATGTTTGTCACACAAAATGTTTCTGATCATCAAACACATTTAACCATTAGTCAAATATAACACAAGTAAACACAAAATGCAGTTTTAAATGATGGTTTTATTATTTAGGGAGAAAAAAAAATCCAAACCTACATGGCCCTGTGTGAAAAAGTAATTGCCCCTTGTTAAAAATAACCTAACTGTGGTGTATCACACCTGAGTTCAATTTCCGTAGCCACCCCAGGCCTGATTACTGCCACACCTGTTTCAATCAAGAAATCACTTCAATAGGAGCTGCCTGACACAGAGAAGTAGACCAAAAGCACCTCAAAAGCTAGACATCATGCCAAGATCCAAAGAAATTCAGGAACAAATGAGAACAGAAGTAATTGAGATCTATCAGTCTGGTAAAGGTTATAAAGCCATTTCTAAAGCTTTGGGACTCCAGCGAACCACAGTGAGAGCCATTATCCACAAATGGCAAAAACATGGAACAGTGGTGAACCTTCCCAGGAGTGGCCGGCTGACCAAAATTACCCCAAGAGCGCAGAGACGACTCATCCGAGAGGTCACAAAAGACCCCAGGACAACATCTAAAGAACTGCAGGCCTCACTTGCCTCAATTAAGGTCAGTGTTCACGACTCCACCATAAGAAAGAGACTGGGCAAAAACGGCCTGCATGGCAGATTTCCAAGACACAAACCACTGTTAAGCAAAAGAACATTAGGGCTCGTCTCAATTTTGCTAAGAAACATCTCAATGATTGCCAAGACATTTGGGAAAATACCTTGTGGACTGATGAGACAAAAGTTGAACTTTTGGAAGGCAAATGTCCCATTACATCTGGCGTAAAAGGAACACAGCATTTCAGAAAAAGAACATCATACCAACAGTAAAATATGGTGGTGGTAGTGTGATGGTCTGGGTTTGTTTTGCTGCTTCAGGACCTGGAAGGCTTGCTGTGATAGATGGAACCATGAATTCTACTGTCTACCAAAAAATCCTGAAGGAGAATGTCCGGCCATCTGTTCGTCAAATCAAGCTGAAGCGATCTTGGGTGCTGCAACAGGACAATGACCCAAAACACACCAGCAAATCCACCTCTGAATGGCTGAAGAAAAACAAAATGAAGACTTTGGAGTGGCCTAGTCAAAGTCCTGACCTGAATCCAATTGAGATGCTATGGCATGACCTTAAAAAGGCGGTTCATGCTAGAAAACCCTCAAATAAAGCTGAATTACAACAATTCTGCAAAGATGAGTGGGCCAAAATTCCTCCAGAGCGCTGTAAAAGACTCATTGCAAGTTATCACAAACGCTTGATTGCAGTTATTGCTGCTAAGGGTGGCCCAACCAGTTATTAGGTTCAGGGGGCAATTACTTTTCACACAGAGCCATGTAGGTTTGGATTTTTTTTCTCCCTAAATAATAAAAACCATCATTTAAAAACTGCATTTTGTGTTTACTTGTGTTATATTTGACTAATGGTTAAATGTGTTTGATGATCTGAAACATTTTGTGTGACAAACATGCAAAAGAATAAGAAATCAGGAAGGGGGCAAATAGTTTTTCACACCACTGTAGATTATTTGGGTGTAAACCAACAAACCAACCAAAGAAAATGTATGCATTGATTGACACTGTTATATAAATTCAGTTGCTTATAAAATAGACCTACACCTTAAATGTTTGATCCTTCTCATCATGCTATAACAGACTGCTGTGAGAGACGCTCCCTTATCAGCTTGGTGCTGCAGGTGAAATAAATGACACAGCTAGACAGGCTTTTCTCCTGCCTGATTACTGACTAAAAAGGTTTTATCAGATATCTTCTTAGAGGATAAGTTTCTTTCATAAGATGCTGATTTCTACCACAATATGCATGCCAGAGCCTCTTTCTCCACTGTTGAGTATTTTTCATTCTGTTTCGCTGAGTGTTCTGGATGCAAATGATATGGTTTACTCTTTATTATCTGAATCTGTGTAAGGGCCGCACCTAAGCCATAGTCTGAAGCATCAGTAGTGACAACTGTGTGATTGTGGCCCAGTGCTGTCTCAGCTGTGGAATGGCCAATAGGGCAGCTTGATGGCTGAGGTGTCCAGGACTCTGAACAAATCCAAATTGTATTTTGTGATGTCATCCACTGTTAAATTCTGCTCCGTGCTTGTAATGTTTTTATACTGTATTGAGAATTACTTGTGTTCTGTTCGGTGTATTGTATTGTATTGACACCCTTCTTTTTGACACCCACTGGATGCCCAACCTATCTAGAAAGGGGTCTCTCTTAGGAAACTGCCTTTCCTAAGGTTTCTTCCATTTTTTCCCGGCTAGGGTTTTTCCTTGTCTTCTTAGAGATTCAAGGCTGGGGGGGCTGTCAAAAGGCAGGGCCTGTTCAAGCCCATTGCAGCACTTGTATGATTTTGAGCTACACAAAAATAAATTGCATTGTATTGCATTGTACTGTATAACAACAAACAGAGTTAGTGCTGAGCAATTTACAATTCATTTTTTACAATATCAAAGCTGTGTTGGGCTGCATCAGACCATGCAAGAGCAGAAGCTCCATGAAGTAATGCTCTCAGTCGTTCTACCACTGATACATAGTTAGGTATAAATTTAGCATACCAAGAAGTGAGACCTGAAAAGGCACGTAATGCCTGCAAATCAGAGGGTGCGGGAGCTTTCATAACTGCTTTCACTTGTTTTTGATCTGGCTTTAAGCCTTCTTGAGAAATGATATTGACTTAAGAATGACAATTTGTTTTGCCTAAACTGACATTTTGAAAAATTCAGTTGTAATCCTGCTTCATTAATGCAGTACAAGACAGCTTTAAGGTGTTTTTCATGAAGTTCAGGAGTTGATCCATATACAGTAATATTGTCCAAATAACACTTGTGACTCATGGGACACCTTTATGCTGGAAGGACCTGGGGGATAGACCGTGCTTAGGACATTATCTCCCCCGGGATGCTAGATGGCATCCCCCCTGTGCTGCTACAGCATCACAGATTCCCACAGGGCTTCATGGGAGAAGGGAGTTATGTTACTTATCCCTGTTGGGTCCCGTAGGCACTGCCAGGGGGTGCTGCAGGGACTCCTGAGCCTTACTTCATCTGGCTCCCACCTAACCGGGAAGTGCTTCCGGACCACTCTAACGGGGCACAGGAAGTACTCCCGGGTGCTGCGTAAAAGGAGCCAGCTGCCTCAGCTCCAAGAGCCAAAGTGGGGAAGGAGAAGAGAAAGCTTTCTGGAGGAAGGAGGAGGCAGAGAAAGAGAGAGAGAAAGAAAGAAGAGGAAATGAAAAGAAGACAAAGTGCTGTGTGCTTTGTTCTTGGTGCTATGTACTGTGCTTACTGATGGGAAACAATTTGGAAAGCATTACAAACAGAATAAAAACTTGTGTTCTGTGCAAAATTTGTGTCTGTGTTGCCTACAGGCCACACACTTTACTCTTTGCCGATTTCTTAAAATTGACAGCCATCATCCCCTGTAAACAATAGGTGCCGAAGCAAGTCCATGAGGTACACATTTGAAATGTAGTAAACCTTTATGTGTGGTAAATGCAATGAGATCTCATGAAAAAGTACTTGATGTTAGGCACCTTCAAGGTCCAGCATTGAAAATGCTTTTGCACCTCTTAATTCTGCTAATATTTCCTCCATACTTGGTATTGGATAACTGTTAATTACAACTGCTTTGTTAGGCTCACGCAAATGAACACACAAACAGATCCCATTGGTTTTCTTTATTGTTACAATTGGTGAAACCCACTCAGATGACTGCACTTTTTTTAATTACATCTTGTTCTACCAGCTTCTTTAACTCCTCTGAAATAGCATTTCTGATTGAGAAAGGTAAGCGTCGCAATTTCTGTTGGACTGGCTTCACATCTACTCGGATTTTTATTTTATGCACAAAATCTTTCGCACTGCCCAGAGCACTGCTGTTAACTGATGATGTGATTGCTGACACTGGCTGCACTGAAGTAAAGGGCAATGTAATAAATCCATTAATTGCATATTAAGTGCAGCAAAAAGATCTCTGTTCAGTATAGGTGTTCCTTCCTTTACCTTTATTGGACCTGTGTGTTACAGTCGGGGTCACAGGAAGGCATCCAAGAACAAGAATTTGTTCTCTTAGGTAACTAACTAGTCACAGTTTTGGTGCTGTAAGTGGTTCCTTTGCAAAATAATTAGAATAAACAGATTCAGGTAAAATAGAGACAGCTGAACCAATATCAAGTATCAGGCAAACTGAAATTTCTTCTGTATTTGATACAGCAGTAACTGAAACAGTGCACATGATCTTCTCTGATATATTAATATTGTTTTGTACATGCAACACCGTAACATTTAGGAGGAGTTACTTCATGTACCTCTGTGTATCTTGCACTGCAACAAATCTTCACAAAATGGCCATGCTATTTACATCTTTAGCAGGTCACCCCACAGGTTTTGCCATTTGTTGCACTGATCGACACCTAAAATACATCTGTTTCTGCATATCAGTTGTCTGTCTTGTTAGTTGTGCTGGCTTCTATCCTTTTTACCACTGTATGGTAACTCTAAGTTAACTCATTGATATTCATGAGTAGGGTAGAGCCTCCAATGAAAAACAAATGGCAAAAATAAAGTTGTAAAGACAGTTTTAGAATGAACTGAAACTGAACCACTACTCAAATCAACCATTAGTGATGACAGTGTGAACTGGTCATCATACAGTAATACAGAGAAAGTGAAACTGATACATGATACTGCAATGTATGATCAAACTGACATCATATGCTCGGTGATTTCAGTTGTGTGAAGCTTCAACATTATGTGACAGTAACTGTGTGAGAAAAAGACAAAATAATTGTGTTCAAGTGTAAGGACAAGCAAGAGGTTAGCCCCCTAAGCACTGTTCACAATGCGGTAATTGTAGATGTTTGTGCCAGGGGAAATCTAGAAGTCAATAAGCCTTGTGCTGTGTTAGTCTGCAATAACACAATGGTTGCATTGTGCAGATCAGGCACTGACATTCTACCCTCTGATTTTCAAGAGACTAAAAATATAAGACAAATGAGCAAAGAAACACACTTCTACTGTTCAGGCTGTGCACTAGCGACTATTTCAAAACATGTCACAGGACAAGGACTAAATCTGCATCAGTACAGCAGTGGACACTAGACACACCTTTTCTACTGCATTTATTTTGACATTTTGGTATTGACATATTTCTGTTACACGTAATAACATATTTTCTTGTTGAAAAATTCAATATTTTGACTTGTTTTTCCAAGAGTAAACATAATGCTAAGGAGGCTACCAGTATTTACACTTTCTGTATACACAGAATTAAAAATCCCTTCTGGTGAGCCTAGGCTTCCCTTGTTTGTACCTTATTGTTTCAGATAACAGGCCCTTTTTGAGTGCTAGGCCTGGGGCTGAATTTGAGAATCGTTTTGTTGTTTTTGGTTTGTAGTTAAGAAAGCCCGAGGCTCCATTTCAGACACTTTTTTAGGCCTCATTCAGTATTTTCATATATCTTGTAAGTTTAGAAATCACAACACACTCATTTTGCATTCCACCATGCAGTCTTATAATGTTTGTGCAGATCTGTTTTCTAGTTTAGATAAATGCTTTTTATTATTTTTTTTTGCTTAACAATGATAGAGGAAAATGATATAAAATAACAAAATAGCAAAAACAAAAATGGGCAAAAATTAATAATATCCTTGTAATCATATGGAAATGTTCACATTATTAACCTACATTTGAATATATGCATATTTTTAGGTAGGAATATTTTTGGCAAAATAGATAACCCTTATGAAGATGCCCCCTGAGTACCTTCCATGGTATTAAGATCGTAACAGAGCCCTGTCCTTGTTTGTTTTTCCTTTTCTCTTCCATTCCTCCTGCTGTCTCCCTGTTGTCTTGTTTTTGTTCTGTTTTGTGTGTGTAGTTTCACCCCTAGACCTTTACATTAAACTGTGTCAAGGTCTGTGCTGTGGCCGTTAAGTTTGCAGTACCCTGAAAGAACTAAATAAGACCTTTACTTGTCTTTAGCAAGCCGCCATCTAAATACAAACCACTTATAATAGGAGTCATATCAGGATAACATTAAGTTAAAAAGGTTCACTTTATCTCTCCAATCTCCTACACTTATATTTTCTCATCTGCCAACTCTGATTGACCTCTGCTATGAGTGACAGAGCCTTCTGTGTCTTGTCTCCAAGCTTGTGGAATGCTCTTCTTCAGAATCTGTTTGTTTCTGACTTTCTCTTTTATAATTGTAATCTCCTCCATTGTCAACAGGCCATAGTTCATCAATTAATTAATGGACAGGTGCTTGGGGGGTGTGTGTGTGTGCCCTGCGGTGGGCTGGCACACTGCCCGGGGATTTGTTCCTGCCTTGCACCCTGTGTTGGCTGGGATTGGCTCCAGCAGACCCCCCAGGACCCTGTGCTAGGATATAGCAGGTTGGATAATGGATGGATATTAATAATTTTTTATTTATGTTTAATCAGTATCTACTTTGTTGTATGTGTGTTATAACAAATCTGCATTTATATTTGTACCAGTTCTGTATTTAATAATCTATACTTGAGTTTTAACTGAGAATTGTTTACAGAGCTTTGTGCCTGCACTCAGTGAAGAGCACTATATAAAAAAATAACTTGTAATCTCAAGTCATTACCAAGTTAATAAAAAAAAGACTTCAAAAATATCAGTTTGCAAAATTCTTTGCATTGTTTTTATCTTTTACTGTCATCCCTTCATGAATTTGTAATTTATTTGTTACTTTGTGCGACATTATTCGATTGGAAAAGGTGCAGATAGATAGGGTTAGGGTTAGGGTTAACTAGATAGATAGATAGATAGATAGATAGATAGATAGATAGATAGATAGATAGATAGATAGATAGATAGATAGATATACCCTAAAGTTCTTTTTGGACAGCAAAGACTTTTTTGTGCAATCTCTTTCTGTTTGTAGATGGTTGCACTTTAACACCAACATTTATAACAATGTTTTTCTTCCAACAGTGGTCCTCTCCCTTTGAGCCCACTGTCACTCAAAAAGACACCGATGTTCCTGGATCTTGGCATTCAGCTTGCATCTCTTTGGAAGTTGTCCTTGGCTTTTTGTCTACCATTCTCACTATCTTTCTGCCCATTCTGGGGTCAATTTTCCTCCTGCGGCCACATCCAGGGAGGTTGGCTACAGTCCCATGGTCCTTAAACTTCTTAATAATATGTGCAACTATTGACTCAGGAATATCAAACTGCTTGGAGATGGTCTTCTAGCCTTTAACTTTAACATGCTTGTCTATAATATTCTTTCTGTTCTCCTCAGACAACTCTCCCTTTTTCTTTCTCTGGTCCATGTTCAGTGTGGGACACACAATGATACCAAACAGCAGAGTGATGACTTTTCTCCATTTAAATCTGCTGAATGAATGAATGCACGATTGGAGATGTGTGTGATACTAATTCAAGAAAACAGCTTATTTGAAAAATCACTTGAATCCAATTATTTAAGATCTTTTCTAGGGCTACCAACAAATGTGTCCAGGCCATTTTAGAATATTTTTGTAGAGTAAGCAACACTTGGTCTCTTGTCACATTGTTTTGCTTTACTCGATGACTTATCAAAGGCATGCAGGTATACATGAGATAATTGCTTTTTATGTCATCACTTTTCAGGAGAGTTTATGTCAGCACTTTTTCAATGAGGTATAAGGGGACCGACAAATATGTCCACATCTGCTACTGCTATTAAAACTGTAAACAAAATTACACATGATGTTGCCTATCACAGTCATTGACAAAAAGTATTATTACCAAGGGATGTGAAGATCAGTTTCTCAAAAATAGTTTTTCTTATGCAGCTCATGCCATATTGCACACTCTCAGTACTCATGACAGAGAGTATTATTATAAAGTGATCAAATCCCTACATGTTCTCAGAGTTCCAGTTATAGTGTACACTCTGCCAAAGCAAATCTATATAAATAAACTTAAGAATGTCTGCTCATTTGTCCTGGCATCATTCAAGAACAGCTCAACTGATTTATATGGAATTTGGTACGTACATTCATCTTGGTACCAGTCACTGTATAGGCTACATTTTTCAGGGCAGCTCAAAGGTGGCATCTTTGAGAAATCTTTGCATGTGACACATTATTTTCTTACATTTTGAGTCCCAAATCAAGGATGCAAACAAACAGATTGTTTAGGGATAAATTAAATGTGGACCTACATTTAAAAAGCAGCGTACACATCACCTCAGTACTGTTCCCAGAGGCAAACTTGTGAACTTCAACAGTTCATTATTTTCACTGAGCACAAACCTTGTCAGATCCATAAAGTCAGTTACTTCAGTTTCCTAATTGTATTTACTTTACTATGGACATGCACAAAAGTCAAGGTCAGACAATGAAAATTACAGGCAGTGATTTAAGAACAGATTGTTTCTTTAATGTGCAGCTTTATGTTATGTCAAAAAGATACTTGCTCATATATGCTTGTAAAAAACAACTCCTTAGATAAAAAGACTCCCTGCTACCTACCATACAGCTATCCTGAACTTTTAGTGTATTACTGGGATGAAATTGTAGGAAAGGTACAGTTCAATTCTCTCTATTATATTAAAAAAAATCCTGGGACGAGACAATACTTTTTTCAAGAGATTTTTTCAAGTCCCGTGAAAAGAGACTTTGGCCATGAGATTTTTTTCAAGTCACGCACTTCTCTCAACCATATTCAACCACGCACACGATACTCTCACCTCTCATTCGTGTGAATAGTTGTGACAGACACAGTTCTTGCTCTCTCAGCTCATATAAGTTTTAATGTTTTCCTCACTTTAAGTTCCCAAATAAAGAAGATGTATTATGTTCAAATCTTATTGAAGAATTTCATCATTAAGGGCTATCAACAGTCAAAATGAGTACACAGGCAATCCTAGCGCAGAGAAACAATGAAGTCAAATGAATTAACGGCAAAAATGTCGATCAGTTACACAGCAAATTGGTTAAATGCATATCAATAGACTATGCTGAAACAGTTGGTGGTGATTGTGCAGAAGATGAAAATATCAACTTACAATATCCCGAAGAATATGTACAACCGTTGACACCATCCAGTCTTCCTCCAAGAATGTATCCAAGAAAGGTAATGTAGTACATCTCCTACGGATGACATTAGACAACAAAGGAGATCTTGATCTGCCATTCGTATTAAAATGATAACAGTTTCCCATTTGAATAGCTTTTGCAAAGACAGTTAGCAAATCTCAAAGCGAAACATTCAAAAAAGTTGTTTTATTTAACAGAGAGAAAGAAACAAAATTCAATCACAGGCAGTTATACGTTGGATTGTCACGATGATAGTCCAAACACTGAATCAAAATTCAATGCGTATGTCATATGTACTATAGTTCATTTCATAGTGAGCACTCTCACAGAGTGATTTACAAATCAATCATTCCATCTCCAGAATTTCATTTCCTGGTGCACACTCTTACAAAGAGCCTTTGACATTGAGCACAATGATGAAGGGATTTATAATTCAGTCAGTTTTCTAGGTAGTTATTTATACAGAGAACATTCTCCACAAGGAATTTAAAACTCATTCGAGCAATCAATGCTTATTTATTTTATTAGTGTCTGCTATTACAAAACATGCCACAATGTAGCCAGAGTATTATTCATAATGACTTCTCATATAATGTGTAGTTTTCCTAATTTTGCGACATGAGCAGCATGGCCTGAATGATAAGCGGTGACTGGCAGTCATCTGCTTTTCCACTGCCAGGAGCACATCTGTGTTCAGCCCTTGATGTACAATTTTGCTTTTCGTCACCTTTCCTCTTCTTTTAATTAAGTTAGATTACCAAGTGTTGCTTATTCTAACAGGACGCTGTGAAAATTAACTTCAGAGAAGGAATGTGATTGTGTTGTTTTTTTTTTTTTTTCGCTGAAGAGGCTGAGTTTGAGGGCACCCTGTGCGTGCCAACAGGCAAAAGTATGTAAGCTAATCCAGGCGCCTGACTTCTCTGCTCATTTTCTCTCTCTAATGCTGAGCTCATGGATTGGAATCTGACGGGCACCCTTTCCTCCATGCAGACCCTTTGTTACTGTCCCAAAATAGTTAATTGTCTCCCGGTTCAATCCTCTGAAACAGGTGGAGAGGTGCCCGTCCACAGGACTGCAAAAACACAAGGCATTCCATACAAGCAAGCAACTGGAGGCCAATCCTTGTGTTTTGAGGAGGGAGCAGCGTACGGCCCACCAATCAGCAGGAGCCTGGGAGCATACACGGACCCAGCCAACAATCCTCTGGCTGATGGCTTACTCTTAATTGAGGCCATGAAGAGCCATAAATTGTCATCTATCACCTTGAACTTCATTTTTTATCATTTGGACTGCTTCTTAAAAGACGGTGTTTATGACTGATTTTTGTACTCACTTGCACTCCAAAAATTTATATACTAATGTATACTTTTCTTTGAATATGAAGAAGTTATACTGGACAATATTGGAAATCTGGGTTTTGAGCTTTGCAGGTAAGATTTAAAATCATTGTACTAGGCTAAAATAGCCACGCAGAGTCTTTGATTTCAGATGGAGTAGCAAATGCTGTTTTTTTGTGCAGTTGTACTGCTCTTTTACTTATTTACCACACTTTGTGTACTCTTAAATTGTTTACAGGACAATTATTGTTGTAAACCAACATGCAAAATTGTAAAACCTTTAAACAATATGAAACAATACAAAATGAATTGTTTAAACTGTAAAAAATAATGCTCAATAATTATTATGGTAACAGCAATAGGCACACTATTAATCATTATTGCTGTATAGGAATAATATACAAGGCACTAAACACACTGCACAAACAATGCAAACATAAATAATAGTGCTAATTATATTATGTGGAATATTTGCAGTTTATCTGCTATTATTTATATTAATGTTTAGAAGTACCTATACTGCCCAACTTTATTCAAATAACCTAACCTAATGTAACATAACTTAACATAACTAAACATTCTTAAACTAATTATATTACATGGAAAATGTTCAGTTACTCTGCTATATTTAAATATAAATTAAGGTTTAGAAATATCCATACCGCCCAAGTGGTATCAAATAACATAAGCTAACATAACGTAATGAAACCTAACCATAACCTAATCTAACCTAACATAACATAACATGACATAACATAACTTAAGTTGACATAACATAGCATTCTGAAACTAATTATATTGCATGGCAAATTGGCCATTACTCTGCTACATTTAAATTACCCTTTAGAAGTACCCATACTGCCCAAGTTGAAACAAATAACATAATATAACATTCTCAGACTAATTATATTGTGTGAAATATCTATTTATACTTAGAAGTATCCACACCGCTCAAATGAAATCAAATAACACAATCTAACCTAACCTAACCTAACCTAACAAAACCTTACATAAAATAACCTAACCTAACATGTTTATGACCTTCGTAATGTCATACTCTGTGGCTGAGACACTAATTCATGCATTCATCACATCAAGGTTCAACTATTGGAACCCTTTTTTTATTTTGTTTTCAACTGAACTTGAAAACAAGCTGCTGTTAATTCAGAATCCTACTTCATGCTTATTGAGTCAAACTAAGGATCCAGGTGACATTACCCCTATTCTATATAAATTTTATTGGCTTCCAGTTAAGTACCACATTGATTTTGGGATTCTTGTATTCACTTACAAAACACTCCATGATTTGCTACCAGTTATTTAAAAGATTATGTCCACACAGTGCACTCTTTTACTTCAGGTCTTCTTGTTGTCCCTACAGTCCACCCGTCTTCCAGGACATTTTAGGCTTTCTATTATGCTGCTCCTTAGCTCTGGAAGTTCCTTCCTTATTGCATCTGGACCTTTGATTCTCTTTCTTAACTTAGAAAACACTTTACAACTCACCTTTTCAAAACCTCTTGCTCAGTGCCAAAATTTTAACCATTTAAATCAGGGGTCGCCAACTCCGGCACTGGAGGACCACCGTGGCTGCAGGTTTTCATTCTAACCCATTCTTTCATGAGTGCCCTATTTGTGCTGCTAATTAACTTCTTGTGAATTCATTTTAATTGACTTGTTTTTTAAGATTTGTTCTCCTGAATTTCTTCATTGTTCCTCTGAATTGCTTCATTTCTTAACTTAAACAGAAATGAAGTGTGAAGTGAGTGAGCCGACAGAAGACCAACTAAGTCAGGGCCTCAAACTCCAACCAATTTCACTTCAACCAGTTGCTTAATTAGGCGTCGAGTCTTGTCATTAATTAAACCCTCTTCTTTAATTCCATGGCTTGTGTTTTACTCTTATTGTGCAATGGCAGACATTTCCGAAACTGTTGGTTTTCTCTTTCTAAGAGCACTGTTTTGTGGACCTGAGCAGATTGACATTCCTTAGACCTTCATCGTTCTATATTTTTAGATATTGGATGATGGACACCAGCTGTTTTTGGCTCACTTTGTATCTCATTATTGTTTGGCAGCTAATTAAGGAAAAAGAAACAATTAAGGGGTCTTAGTCTTCAAGAGCAAGTCAATTAAAATTAATTCAAAAGAGGTTAATTAGCAGCAAAAACAGGCCACTCATTAAGAAAAGGGCTATGAAATGAATGAAAACCTGTAGCCACGGTGGTCCTCCAGGACCGGAGCTGGCACCCCCTGTTTTAAATTGTTCTCATTACTTATTCATTGTATTTTTTAACATTTGTTTAATTTACGCAATTGTACTGTTTTGTGGTTTTATCTTGTAAAGTGTCCTTGACTGTCTAGAAAGGCACAATTAAATAAAATGCAATATTATGTCATGTTTAATCCAGAAGAGGGTCACTCGGTGGGAGCTGAAGCCTATCCAAGCCTGCACAGGGAGTAAAACAGGGACAAACCCTGGACAGGGCACCAGTTATCGCAGGGCAAACACAAACACAAACACACTGGGGCCAACTGACCTAACAGTCATGTTTTTGGACAGTATGAGGAAAATGGAGCACCCAGAGAAAACCCACACAGACAACGGGGAGGGCGTTCAAACTCCATGCAGGGAGGACACGGAATGTGAATCTTGCTATCACCATGCCACCGTGCTTCACTTTATTATTATTATTGTTAATAGTATAGTTAATAGTAATAATACTAGTAATAATAATAATAACATAATTTAACATGACATAACATTTTCAAACTAATTCTGTTTCATGGCAAATTAGCAATTACTCTGCTATACATAAATTTATATACTGTTTTATATATATATATTTATATATATATTTATATATATATATATATATATATATATATTTATATATATTTAATATGCTGTTTAAAAGTATCTGTAGTGCCCAAGTAGAATCAAATAACTTAAGTAACATAACATAGCATACCATAACATAACATTCTCAAATTCATCACTGCAAATTTGAAATAAGTCATTTCACTGGATTTCACTGCATAATCATTTAAATTTAGCAGTAACTTTTTGTATTGGCCTGAGTACTGAAGAATTTTACATGCATGTATAACCATTTTATAACACATGACCACCTCTAGTGCCATAATAAACAAGACAGTATTAAAATACAGAGCTTCGCTTTGTTTCACACAAGTCATTCTACCTGATGCAGTCCTTAGCACGTCTCCATTTGTTCAGTAATGCTCCCCCCTCCTGAAACCTTGTGGTAAAACCCTGAGAGTCGTTAAGCTCATAAACTTTAGAAAATCCTGTGGAATATACAGGTATATGTTAAGCCTGAACAGTAAAATACAGCATTTCAAACACAGATGCTTCAGAAAATGGCAAGGAATTCAAACATTGGACTTAGGAATAATTGTAAAGAATTCTAAACTAATTTAAGATTTCCAAAATAAATCATACTGATGTTAGCATCCAGTAATAAAATCACAATATTTTTATATTATTTTGTATGCTTTTTCTATTTTTATAGAAAAATTGTAAGAAATGGTGATGTGTAAGGGATTTATAAATATTATAACAACACTCCTTTTAGAACATTAGACCATCAGAACAATCTAAATGAGAACAGGCCAGTCAGCCCAGTCCTATCTGCTTATTTCTTCTAAAAAAGCATCAAGTCTAGTTTTGAAAGTTCCTAAAGTCTTACTGTCCACCATGCTACTTGGTATCTTATTCCATGTGTCTATGGTTCTCTGTGTAAAGAAATACTTTCTAAAGTTTGTGCGAAGTTTACCCTTAACAAGTTTCCAACTGTGTCTCTGTGTTCTTTTTGAACTCATTTTAAAATAAGAGTCTCGGTCTACTGGACTAAATTCCCTTCATTATTTTAAACACTTCAATCATGTCATGATTGATCTTCTTTTGCTTAAACTGAGTATGCTCGGCAATTTTAATCTTTCTTCATAATTCATCCCCTTTAGCCCTGGAATCAGCCTAGTTGATCTTCTCTGGACCTTTTCTAGTGCTGCTGTGTCCTTTTTGTAGCCTGGAGACCAAAACTGTACACAGGACTCCAGATGAGGCCTCACCAGTGTGTTATAAAGGTTAAGCATAACCTCCTTGGACTTGTACTCCACACATTGTGCTATATAACCTAGCATTCTATTTTCTTTAGCTTTCTATTAAAAGGGTGAACACAAAGGTTAAAAAATCATCCAATCCAGAGATGGTCAATCCGATGTTAAAATGTAAAACTAAATAAACCCCACAATAACACTAATAAATACCTGTTCACTAGTCATTAGTTTGAGAGGTGGTCTCTACAATATGCAATATATAACTCAAACAACAATGAAAGAAATATTTTTTTTTGGTCATTTTTGAAAATTTTGTAAGTTTTTTGTTGTAAAGACACATGGAAAAATGAAAGTGGGTATCATTTTATCAATTTACTGGAACCTTATAAATATAACTTGTATATAACCCAGCCACCAGGGTCGCACAAGCCAGTGCAGTCTTAGTGCTGGTCCCAGGCCCTGGTAAATTGGGGAGGTCTGTATTAGGAAGGGCATCCAGCATAAAACCTATGCCAAAAAAAAAAAGGCAGATGAGAAACAGAATGTCCGTACCAGATGCCCAGGTTAACAACTACTGGCACTGATGCTGCTCTCCTGCAGGTGTCGGTGGAATCTATGCTACTGCTGAGCAAAGACGGTGAAGAAGAACATGAGGGAAAAAGTGGGGTCAAAGACAATTGGAGTGTAGGAAGGGAAAGAGTATGGAGTTGGAACTTTGAATGATGGCACTATGACTGGTAAAGGGAGTAAGGTCAGAATCATCAGAGGTGGGTGCAAACTGTTCTACCATGGTGTGGATGGGAAGAGAAGCAGGGTATGGGTAATTGTAAAAGAAGAGTATGTTAGGAGTGTTTTGGAGGTGAAGAGAATGTCTAAGCATAAAGTTGGAAATTGAAGTGGTAATGTTAAATGTCATCCGTGCATGTGCTCTGCAAGCAAGATTTGAGTAAGATGGAGGAGAAAGAAGATTTCTCAAGTGAGTCATATGAAATAGTGGAGAGTATACACAAAGAAGAAAGAGTGGTGATTGGAGTGAGTGTTAATGGGCACGTTGGAAAAGGGAACAGCAGTGATTAGGAGGTGATGGGCAGGTAAGGCATTAAGGAGAGTAATGTTGAAGGTCAAGTGGTGGTTGACTTTGCAAAAAGGACGAAAATGGTATTAGTTAATAGATATTTTAAGAAGTAGGAACACAGAGTGATGTATAAGAGTGAAGGAAGGCGCACACTAGTGGAATATGTCCTATGTATGAGATTCAATCTGAAGAGATTAGAGATTGTAAGGTGGTGACAGGGGATAGTGTATCTACACAGCATCGATTGGTGGTATGCAGGATGAATTTTGAGGTGAAAAAGAGGAGGAGAGTGAGAACAGAACCATGGATCAGATGGTGGAAGCAGAAAGAAGGCTACTGTGTGAAATTCAGAGGAGAAATGAGACAGGTGCTCAGTGGGGTGAAGACATGATGGATGACTGGAACACCTCAGCTGAAGTGGTAGAGGAGAGAGCTAAGAAGGTGCTTGGTGTGACATCTGAATAGAGGTAGGAAGGCAGAGAGACTTGGTAGTCAAATGAGGAAGTACAGGAAAGCATAAAGTGGTAGAAAAAGAATTGGGATAACCAGAGAGATTGCAGAAGCAGACAGGTGTACAAAGAGATGTGGTAAAAGGGGAAGAGCGAGGTGGTGAAGGCTAAGGAAAGGGCGTATACAGAGATATATGAGAAGCTGGATACAAAGAAAGGAGAAAAGCAATTGCACTGATTGGCCAGGCACAAGGAGCGAGCAGGGAAAGACCTGCTGTTTGTCGGGTTGATAAAAGATGCAGATGGAAATTTGCTCATAAGCAGGGAGAGTGTGTTGAAAAGGTGGAAAGAGTACTTTGAAGGACTTTTAAATACAGAAAATGAGAGACTGTAAGTTGGATGAAGTGGAGATAGTAAATCACAAAGTATGGGAAGCAATGAGGAGAATGAAAAGTGGAAAAGCAGTTGGTCTAGATGATGTACTACTGGAAGCATAGAGATGTTTAGGTGAGATAGCAGTAGGGTTTCTAACTAGATTGTTTAACAAAATCTTGAAAAGCAAGAAGATACCTGTAGAGTGGAGAAGAAGTATAATAGTACCAATTTTCAAGAACAAAGGAGATGTGCAGAGCTGCGGTAACTACAGGGGTATAGAGTTGATCAGCCACACCATAAAGATATGGGAAAGAGTGATGAATGTTAGGCTTAGAGGAGATCTGGTGATCTGTGAGCAGCAGTATGCTTTCATGCCAGAAAAGAGTACTATAAATGTGATGTTTGCTTTAAGAGCATTGATGGAGAAGTACAGAAAAGGTCAGAAGGACTTAGAAAAAGCATATGACAGGGTGCCAAGAGAGGAGTACTGCATGAGGAAGTTGGGAGATGCAGAAAAGTATGTGAGAGTTGTAAAGAATAAGTATAAGGACAGTGTGACTGCGGTAAGGTGTGCGGTTGGAATAACAGCCTAATTCAAGTTGAGAGTGGGATTACATGAAGGATCGGCTCTGAGTCCTTTCCTGTATGCAATGGTGATGGAAAGGTTGACATATGAGGCCAGACAGCAATCTCAATGGACTATGATATTGCTGGATGATATTATGATATGTAATGAGAGTAGACATCAGGTTGAGGCAAATCTGGAGAGGTGAAGGTACACTGTGGAGAACAGGGAAATGAAAGTCAGTAGGAGTAAGACAGAGTACATGCGAGAGAATGAGAGGAAAGGTGGTGGAAGGGTGTAACTGCAAACAGCAGAGGTGGTGAAGCTCAATGATTTGATCTACCTGGTTTCAACAATCCAAAGCATTGAAGAGTGCAGCAGAGAGGCGAAGAAGGGAGTGCAGACAGAGTGGACTGGGTGGTGAAGAGTGTCAGGAGTGATTTGTAATAGAAAAGTACTTGCAAAGGAAGGAAGTTCTATAAAACAGTAGTGAGGCCAGCTATGTTGGATGGTTTGGAGACCGTGGCTCTGACGAAAAGACAGAAGGCAGAGTACAAATTTGTTGTAAAATTCTTTTCTCCTTTATAATAAATAGTTTTCTGTGGTCATGATCAGGAATGAGAGTACAGGCAATAATGAAAAGTTGGGACACCAACCAGGTCATCCTGTTTAATTACAGCAAGTCCAACTCAAAATACACTTTAAGGTGAAAAGGAAAACAGCTACTTGGGCACAAAACACAAAATAAGCTCTTGGCTTTCAAAGTAAGACAGAGGTCATTTCTGGGGGAGCTCCGTCCAGTGGTTCCCTCTCAGGAAAAACTGATGACTCCTTCTGGTTAGTTGGGCTTCTTTATAGCGTCCCTTACTGGACGGTTTCTCTGAGTTTGTGGGAGAGAAGAAGTAGAGAATGTTGGCGAAAGCGCCGCCTCTCGCCCGGGTGGATTATCACATACCTCAATTGAGCCCGTGAGGCAGTCCTCTGATGTGCCATGTGTGGCAATGCATTTAGTGTCACTATGTATTTTTTGCTAATAGATTTTCTGTATTCAATGAATGATTAATTTTCAATTGTTCAGTGTACATAATTGTGTTAATTTTTCTGCTTGCTCTATATTAAGGAATTACCTTCAGTAAGCAAGTTAATCTGTATTCTTTACGATTTACACAATAGTTTTGTCTTATTCTTATTCCACCGCTTATCCGAGGTCAGGTTGCGGGGGCAGCAGCCTAAGCAAGGAAGCCCAGACCTCCCTCTCCCCAGCCACCTCCTCCAGCTCCTCTGGGAGGACCCCGAGGCATTCCAAAATATCTAGCTATCCATCTATAAATATAATATATATAGAGCATAGTATAGTTCTCATTGGCATGGTGGCCCAGTGGTAGCACTGCTGCCTCGCAGTTAGGAGACCAGGGTTTGCTGCCTGGGTCCTCCCTGCGTGGAGTTTGCATGTTCTCCCCGTGTCTGCGTGGGTTTCCTCCGGGCGCTCTGGTTTCCTCCCACAGTCCAAAGACATGCAGGTTAGGTGCATTGGTGATCCTAAATTGTCCCTAGTGTGTGCTTGGTGTGTGGGTGTGTGAGTGTGTGTGCGCGCCCTGCCCAGGGTTTGTTTCCTGCCTTGTGCCCTGTGTTGGCTGGGATTGGCTCCAGCAGACCCCGTGACCCTGTAGTTAGGATATAGCAGGTTGGATAATGGATGGATAGTATAGTTCTTTACCTGTTGCATGTTATTCCGTAGCATTGTATGCTGCAATACGGTATATGAATGGTATGACAATAAAGCCATTGACTTGAACAACCAACCTTTATATGAAAAAGAAATGTGTTACTGAAAGGTAAAAAATATATTATTATCTATTTAATCAATCATTTGTACATGACTTTATAAATAAATATTTGAATGTACATTGAAATAATAATCTTATTAACATCAGATAATGTTTGTTCATGACTTATTAATAACAATTATTCTGAAGTGTTCCAATCATTTAATTTGAAATTTGAATAAGTGAAGTATGCATAGATCATTGGGTGGACTTGTTCATTCCAATTTATTTTGCCTTCATTTTTGTACTTTACATGGGCTGAAGAGTAACATCACAGAAAGCATTCCATGTTACTTTTAATTTGACATCCTGTTATCCTCTGTCTGACTCAAGCCGATGAGATTAACTTTCTGCAGAAACTGCCTGTTTGTCTTCTGCCGAATATGTTTTTGCAGTAATTCAGTTAAGCCAATATTGAATATCGCAGTTGAGAATTGAGAGTGTCTGCGGTGTGAGATAGGCTTTTTATGTAAACATCTCACAAGACTGACTATTTTCTGGTTGTAAATGAACATAGCATTTTTATCCAAAGGTTTGTGTAGGTGCGTTTACCCAAAATTACCAAAATTCTGCAGCTTTAGTTTGCTTCATGGGATTCTGGCAGTAACCTGACACATTGAAATGATTCCACACACAAAATATTGTTTTAAAAAAATTCAAAGTAAAACAGTTCACACAAAAATAGAGAAAAGTAACAAACAGTTCTGATTTAAGAAAAGATCTGTTTAAAGCTTTTATATCTTGTTTGTTTCTTAAGTTTTCTAACACAGTTGAACCTTATTTAACGGTCAGATAACGGTATACCTATCCCATTTACAAACTGTAAAAATGGGTCTATTAGTCCATGTTAGCTATGAGCCTATTCCAAAACACACTGACTTAATTAACACACTGTTATAGCTAGAAAGTTCTATCTTATACTAACTTACAGGGGGGAAAGGTTATACCATAATCTATTACTACGGGAGAAAATGGTATTCTATTCAAATTAAGCAAACACTAATATGACCTTAACTTAAATCATTAACTTTCTATGATTGGCTATTAGAGCTTGAAAATACAAGTATACAAGACAAACTAAAACTATATATATAAGATATTTATATCAGGTCAGAAGAATTAATAATAATAATAATAATAATAATAATAATAATAATAATAATTGTTATTATAAGATGCTTCTCAGAGTTCAAGGATGCAGTACAAAGCTTAACAAAAACAGATATAAATATATAATAGATTATACAAAATGTTTAGTAACAGATAAGTATGAAGACTATTTTTAAAAACTGGTACTCACTAGACTTCTCTGAGCTTCTGAGGTCGAGCATTCCCCAAGGCTTGAGCTCTATCACCCCACCCATAGTATGTCTTCCTAGTCCCAGGAAAAGTAAATAGAGGACTGACATCAAATGATTGGGGCTGGTGGGCAGGATTCATTTGGGAGCCAATGTACTGTGTAATATGTTCTCAGGGCTTGGTGTAAATGAAGAGCCTAGCAGTAGGGTTCTGAAAATACTACAGTTTGCTTTTGAACAGAGTTTGGAAGACCTTGCAATAAGGCATTATAGTACAATAAAAACTGCTGTCTGTCAAATAGAAATACCAAAGCCAAACAGCAGCACTGAGGTTCAGCAAACCAAGTCATCAGCAGATCCTTAGCCACCAGAGAAGAGCAACTAGGCTGATTCCAGGGCTACAGGGGATGAATTATGCAGGAAGATTAAAAGAGCTGAGCCTTTTCAGTTTAAGCAAAAGAAGATTAAGAGGAGACATGACTGAAGTGTTTAAAATTATGAAAGGAATTAGACGTTTTTCTATGCACAGAGAAACACAGACACTTGGAATTGTGTTACTACCAAGTAACGTGGTAGACAGTAAAACTTTAGGGACTTTCAAAACTCGACTTGATGTTTTTTTGGAAGAAATAACTGGATAGGACTGGCGAGCTTTGTTAGGCTGAATGGCCTGATCTCGTCTAGATTGTCCTAATTGTCTTTACCAGAACTGTTATGGTATTGTGACTAGAGAGAATTACAGACTGGAGCTGTTCAACTAGAGTATTTACATGAATGTGAGTGTGCAGTTTTACGGCCATAGCACAGTCGAGAACAATGGAAAGGGAAAGAAGTTGTGAAATGGGCTTATAATTAGCTAAACAATCTGGATCTAGGCCAACTTTCTTTGAAATACATCTAACAGCAACAGATTTTAGAATGAAAAGTACAAACCTTGAAAATAGGGAAGTGCCTCTAAATAGGTCAGGCGTCTGTACCCTTGCCGGGGTAATGTCATCTGGCATCCACAAGGGTGCAAGAATGTTCGATGAACAAAAGAAAGTCGCCAGTGTAAGATAGTAAACCGTGCAGCATGCGTTCATACATCCAGGAATTATGAAGGCTGTAGCACAAAGAAAGATGGATATAAGGGTTACCTGGTGAACAGAGGTTCATAAATGCTGGACACAATTGTAACAGATTGATTTACCATTATATTTGGAGCCTATTTTAAAAAGTGGGCTTTTTGCTATGCTAGTTTAATATATTTATTACTAGCAAAATACCTGCGCTTCTCAGCGGAGAAGTATAGTGCGTTAAAGAAGTTATGAAAAAGAAAAGGATACATAACCTAACATAACCTGATTGTCAATGTAATTGTTTTGTCACTGTTATGAGTGTTGCTGTCATCAAGGATTTGATTATCATTATTTCTTTCAATCAGGTGCGTATTTGGAGGACGTGTTGTTTTGAAGTTACATTCCGTGTTTGTCAACCGTTGTAAAGATAACAGGTTTCATTTATTGAAGTGTTCACTACACTAATCGCTACTCGTGAATGTAAACTGTTTAACAGGCATTCCCACTATTAACTTGTGCTAAACGTACCATGGTGTGACATAAGGGGAAGCTCACTGTAAAAAGGCAAGGAGGCGCGTATTTTGAACGAAAAGGGAGAAGACAGCGAAGGAGCGGAAAAGTGAGAAGGAAAACTGTTTAAATAAAGAGCTAGGAAGGTGAATGGAAAGAAGCAGCCAGCGGTAAAGCAAGGAAGACTTCGTAATAAAGACGGTTGGGTGCACATAGAAGGTGTAACAATAAGATTGTTAAGCCTTATGATAATGTTCCCGCACGGAGGGTTTAGAGAGACGCACTGGGAGAAGTATAATCTGAACCTCTCTACAGTTTAATTTATTTTTGGGTTGTAATGTTCATCAAATTTACATATCATCTGGTGACAGTGGCGGACCGTGTATTTCACACCTAGGCCTTCAGTACTGCTCCGTCTGAATCAACCCACCCCTCAAAAACTAATTTATGGTTATAAAAACCATCTTAATATGCAGAAATACAGTATAAAGAGCCGCTGCATCGCAGATAGATACCTACTGTAGCCACAATTAATGCCTTTATTGAATAGACAAACCAGGGGTGAGCAAATTCCTTTCTACTGAAGCCGCGACACACATAAAAAACATCAATAATAACTGATAAACTTGCAATATTATTTAGGAAAATCGCAACATTTTACTCACCCAAAATTAAGATTATTTGTAAACAAAATCCATCCTCCTCTCTTTCCTCAAAAACAGTTCAATTACTCTGTCGTACAGATTATCCGTGCGCTTCAGTTCCATCAAAAAGTCCCTTTCTATCGCCATCGAAACTAATGCTGAAAGTCGAACCTGCCCTGTCGTATTTCTGGCATAAGTTTTAATTCGCTTTAGGGCTGAAAATGTCTGCTCGACAGAAGCAGTGGACACAGGCATGGTCACCGCCAAATATACCAATGTGAACAGCTGCCCCATGCTCTCGTTCAGATTTTTCTGATGAAGGAAGTCAAGGAGATCAGTGGGAGATTTTCCTGCAAAATAATCCATGGCATACATTACGGTCAGTTCTGTTTTTAGCCGTGGTTCTGTGTTAAACTGGAGAAGGCTGCATGTGGGGAATTTTTCTTGTATTCCCGAAACTTCTGGGGCTCGAGGAGCATGACAAACTTCAGTTTTTCGTGGTCTTGAAATCTGGTCTGTGTCTGGCAAATAATATTGTCCAGAATCCTGCCATGGAGTTGGCGGTAGTGCGCGTGAGGATCTTGCGCTCGGAGCGCCTGCGGTGCGTTCAGTGGCCTCGTAGAGTTCCTCATATCGGCTTCTATCCAATCAATGGGTCTGAATACGGTGACGTTGCCGTATACCTGCTAGAGGGCCTTACTGACACCAACTCAAAATCTGATTGGTTGAAGCAATAGTTTAATCGACATTTATTTTGTGTTAGAGGGCCTGCAGAACGGATTGTGAAGGCTTCTCTGCCTGGCAACAAATGATGGCTGAAATATGATTGGTTAAATGCTTTAATACGAAAATACATGTATGGAAGCAGCACAACCATCAGAAAAGCTATGCAAGGAAGCGGACAGATTATTTGGGTTTACACCGTGCTTTGTTTCCGCAGTAGCTGTACTTATGAATATGCTTGTATGCGTCACTCGCTTCATATTGTTTTACTTAATTGTGTAATGCGTTTTTTGAACAGGTTTCATTCATCAAAGTGATCACTACCCAAATTGGTACTTGTGAATCTAAGATGTTTAATAGGCATTCCCGATATTAAGTTGTGGATTTGCCTGCGAATATTTACCGGCAGCGTGTCCATGAACATAATTTAAACTTAAGCTTTACACCTTGCTTTCCTATTGATATGTGTACAAAGGCTTGTTCAGCGTCAGAGGGTTTCCGCAGTAGCTGCACTTATGAATGTGCTAAGCACAGTCCTTCACCCGTGAATATTTACCTTATATGGGCAGGCACTCAATTACGTGGGAGGCATGATGATGTGAGACGCAACTCCGCCTCACACGGCGACCGAGCTGCAGGCTATGGTGGTATACAGTATATGGACGAAAATAGGTTCCAGTTATGACCGTTACGCATAGAATTTCTAAATGAAACCTGCCTAACTTTTGTAAGTAAGCTGTAAGGAATGAGCCTGCCAAATTTCAGCCTTCCACCTACATGGGAAGTTGGAGAATTAGTGATGAGTGAGTGAGTCAGTCAGTGAGTGAGTCAGTGAGGGCTTTGCCTTTTATTAGTACAGTGATCCCTCGCTATATCGCACTACGACTTTCGCGGCTTCAGTCCATCGCGGATTTTAAATGTAAGCATATCTAAATATATATCACGGATTTTTCGCTGGTTCGCCAATTTCTGCGGACAATGGGTCTTTCAATTTATGGTACATGCTTCCTTAGTTTGTTTGCCCAGTTGATTTCATGCAAGGGACGCTACTGGCGGATGGCTGAGAAGCTACCCAATCAGAGCATGTATTATGTATTAAACAAAATTCCTCAATGATATATGATATGCTTCCCGCGCAGTGCTTCGCACACTTAAAAGCTCTAAAACCCCGTATTGATTTTTTATTGTTTGCTTTTCTCTGTCTCTCTCACTCTCTCTGACATTCTCTGCTCCTGACGGAGGGGGTGTGAGCAGAGGGGCTGTTTGCACAGTGGCTGTTTGCTTAGTAGATACGGACGCTCCTCTAAAAAATGCTAAAAAGCTACCTTCACATTGATCCCTTCATTGCGGCTGCTTTATCGCGGTGCGTGCATACTTAAAAGCGCAACAGACCTATAGATTTTTGATTGTTTACTTTACTCTCTCTCTCTGACACTCTCCTCTCCTGACAGCGCTCGTTTGAAGAAAAGATATGTTTGCATTCCTTTAATTGTGAGAAAGAACTGCCATCTCTGTCTTGTCATGGAGCACAGTTTAAACTTTTGACTAAAGGGTGTTATTTCATTTCTAGAGTGCTCTAATAATGTTAACAAACATTTTAGAAGGTCGTAAACAGGTTTTCTATGCTCTAACTGCGAAAATATTAGATTTATAAATAAAGAATCCTACTTCGTGGAAATTCATTTATCTGTCTGGAGGAGATTAAACGCAATAAACGAGGGTTTACTGTATAACTGTGCGGAGAATATTTATAAACAGTGTGGGAGAGTTTCTAAGGGCTTAAAATATTTAAAAATAACCATACAAACATATGGTTTCTACTTCGCATATTTTCACCTATCGCGGGGGGGTCTGGAACGCAACCCCCGCGATCGAGGAGGGATTACTGTAAAGATAAGAGGACAACTTTGTTTTATAAGTGATGTATACACGGAGCCTGTATGAGATGAAGATGGTTTACAACTATTATTTACTTTGCTAATTGGACTTGAACCAACAACACAAAAAAAACAGAGAATCAAGTAACTTCCTTACTAATAGACAAAGAAGTTGGAGAAAATGATTTATAAACTTCAGGTTTGATAGCACAACCATAGTTTGCCTTGTTTAATTCCAAATTAATAATCACATTAATAAACACAAAGAAATGTAAAATCTTTGAGTAAATTCCAGAACTGAAGAAAGTGGCAGAATTATCATGAGCTTGGGCAGAATTATTAAAGCTAGAGAATAGAAAACATGAATTACTAGAAGCAATTAATTCTGAAATTTATGATTTTGTTTGTTTGTGAGTAATGAGACAGAAGATTTTACTGATATTGTGCTATTGTGCTTGTGGGACTGTGTTGTGGGCTTGTGGGGATGTGGAAAATGTCCCACAAGAGTGAAGAAAAAAATAAAAAACATCTTTGTTTTTATAAGTGTGCCTCTGGTGTCTGGCTGTGTCAAGCTGGGTGGCTGGCACTCCCCCTAGAGTTGTTACAAATGTTGTTAAAACAAACTGAAGCTTCTGGACTGGTATACAGTAGTTTGATCCATGCACAAATGTTCTGGCCAAAACCAAATTTATGCAAAGTGGTGAAAAGGTAATTCCACTCACCAATATAAAATGCTTTTTCTGCATCCAAAGATAGTATGATCTCCAGAGTGTTAGACTTTATCGGTGAATATATTACATTAAATAGGCATCAAAGATTGGAAGCCAAATGTCTACTTTTAATAAATACTGAAGAGAGCAGTTTTTCAATCCTTCTAGCAAAAACTTTGGAAAGTACCCTAACATTATTATTCAGAAGTAAGATTGGTCTGTATGATGCTCATTTAATAAGTCCTTATTTTTCTTAGGAAAAATGGTAATTAATGCTTGGCGAATAATCTGAGGTAGAATTTTTTTTTTCTCTGGCTTCTATAAATGTTGCTAATAAGAAGGAAGCTAACTTAACTGAATTTTTTTTTATAAAATTCAGCAGGGTAGCCAGCAGGACATAGGGCCACATGTATAAATGGCACTTAGGCACAAAAATGTTGCATACTCCCGTTTCCACACTCAAATCGTGACGTATAAAACCTAAACTTGGTGTATAGCCACGCACATTTTCACACCAGCTAAAAGCTTGGCATACACAAGTTCTCCACTCGGTTTTGCAAACTGGCGGCACTCAGCGTCAAAGCAGTGCTTTTGTTCCAGTGTGGTTTCCCTTTCTTTTTTAGATCCACATCCCTGACGTGGCTTTATCAAATACACTGAAATTAACCACATATTGTTTATTAGTTTAAGGCATCTGATTGTAATTAACCTGTCATAATATAACGGTCCACGGAATGGCCAAACTATTCCAAATACCGTAGCTGCTTTAGCATTGTTCCTCTCAATACACTACACAGAGTATTTTTCCCACTGTATCTGAGTATGGAATCACAACTCTACAGCAACTGATCGGAAAGAGAATTATTGGTATACAGCATCAAGCACACGCTGCCTGTCTATTGAACTGTGACCATAAGGCAAACGCTTCAGAGCCTTTCCTGTAGGGACATCACGGTTCAGAAACAGTTTCATCCCAAGAACTATAAACGCTCAATCAGGCCATCAAATGCTCCTTGTAGAACTGTTTGTACTTATTAATACAATTACCTTACTGTAAACCTGCGATACAGTTATAATATTGCCTGAGCCACTTTATAAAGCACATATTTACATATGATGACGACATCAATTTTAATTTGAAATGAAGAAAAATATGTTTATTACATTATACAGATAAAATTTTAACATCATTTAAATCTATATTGTTAATAATTAAACATGTAAGGACATGGTGTCACAGCACTAGCTAGTTCAGGGATTGTTCGTGCCTTGCGCTGTATTCTTGCTGGGACTGGTGCAACACTGGATGGATAGAATAATTAAACATGTACTACAAAGATATTTCAATGTTCCTTAAAGGTTTTGAAGAATCGGTGTTCTAAGCTTACAGATGGCTTAACATCTATTACAGAGCTGATTGTGTGGCAATCGGTTACTTGGAGAAAGAAAAGGAAGGACAGGAATTGCAGCAAGCATCTTGCGGGAGGCAGGAACAATCTCTGGACAGGGCACCAGCTTGTCACTATTAATGTGCCACTGTGTTCCCATGTTCAATAACATGCTTTAATTCCAATCATCATGAAAATGATATCAAGTATACATCTCAGTATTTTAATTATTCAGAGAGCTGTAATATCACGAATGTAATGGATTCTGTGTCCTGTCGGAAGAAGAGAAACCCTGTTTAAGAAGCACGTAGTGATTCACACACATAGAGCACATAGAAGAACATACAAAACAAAGCATTTAATGTGCTACTTTAGTTATGACGGTTTGTGAGAAACTAGTAAATTAAACAATTATAAATGAAGTTTAATAAACTACGTGGCTAAAGTGGAAATTTCGAGATTAAAGTTAACATTTCAAGCTTTTTTCTCACTGTGTCTCTATTTTTTTTTCTTTTCTCTGTACCTTAATAAGCTTTCATATGACACTCGGATGGTGAGCTACGACTCACCTTTTCACGGCGACTTTGATATCTAACAACTTCTTTTTTATTTCGGACACTGTGCGAGTTTGTGAGCTTGAAATTTCGACTTTCTCCAATGTGCTATGTCACTCAATCAACTTTCTTTTGTTGGTTATACTACTGTTTAAACCAACAAATAGTACGTTTTTCCTTGCCTCCACTTGGTATTCGCTGAAATTCTTCTATTTTTCCTTGTGCTTTTGCCATTGCCTTTTCACAGAAAGCTGAGCTTAAAGGCTATTTATATTGATTTGCATATTCAAAAAGGTGTAATTCTGGGAGGAGTTGGGGTGGGCAGCAGACGCGTGCACATGCATTACTTTTCATACTGACCAGGATCTATGGAGCAGAAGAACGTGGAAGTTGCCGCTCGCACAGATTTTTGCATCTAGATTTTTTTGTGTGTACGCACATTTCCGCTTTTGTCTGTATGACATGTTTTAGTGTGAATTCTACGCACCGCGTTATGCATGAGGCCCCTGGTGCTTTCTCACTCTGTAGTGAGTTTATAGCATCTATTAATTCTTACAGTGTCAGAGGTTTATCCAATTCCTCTGCACTTAGAGTATCTAGCTGTGATATACGTAATGTGTCAAAAAGAGCATTATATTGTGCCTTGTGTTCTTTAAACCAAGTAGAATATAAGGACTTATAGTGGTCTCTAAATGTGTGTAGTATATTTTCACGGCCAATGATTTCTCTGTCTATGTTGGTAATTAACGATATTGCACTGTGAACTTCCTGCTTATGGATTTGTTGCGCTAAGATCGTGTTAGCCTTCTCTCCATGTTCATATTAATGATGTTGCATTTTAAAAATTTGTTGTTCTGTTTCTTTTATTGTTAAGAGGTTAAGTTCTGATTGCAAAATCTGTCTTTTCCTAAAAAGTGCCTCATTTGGAGACCTGGGGCCTCATGTATAAACGGTGTGTACGCACAGAAATGTTGCGTAAGAACTTTTCCACGTTCAAATCGCGATGTATAAAACCTACACTTGGCGTAAAGCCACGCACTTTTCCACGGTACCTCATGCCTTGTCGTACGCAAGTTCTCCGCTCAGTTTTGCAGACTGGCGGCACCCAGCGTCAAAGCAATGCTACTGTTCCTGTGTGATTACACCTTATTTTCATGACGCGGCTTTATAAATACACAGAAACTAACCGCATATTGTTTATTAGTGTAACGCATCTGATTGTAATTAACTTGTAACAATATAATGGTCCAGGGAACAGCCATAGTATTCCAAATACCATAACTGCTTTAGTGTTGTTACTCTCACTTCTCCTTCTTCTTCTTCTTCTTTCATCTCCTCCCGTTAGGAGTTGCCACAGCGGATCATCTTTTTCCATATTACTCTCACTGCACCACTCGGAGTATTTATATCACTGTATCTGAGTGTGAATCACAGCAGCAGCTGATCGGAAAGAGAATTATCAGGATACAGCATCAAGGACACGCTGTCTCAGCCACTGCAAAACGTTTTAAAGCCTTTCCTGTACGGACCTCGCAGTTCAGAAACAGTTTCATCCGAAGAACTTTAAATGCACTCAATCAATTGCACCTTGTAGAACTGTTTGTACTTATAAGTACAATCACCCCACTGTAAACTTGCACTATAGTTATAATATCGCACAACCTGAGCCACTTTATAAAGCGCATATTTACATATGATGACGATATCATTTTTAAGGTGAAATGCAGCAAAATATGTTTGTTAAATTATACAGATAAAACTTTAACTTCATTTAAATAATCTATATTCTTCACTGGGGGTGTCGTTAAGGATAGAATAATTAAACATGTACTACGAAGATATTTCAATGTTCTTTAAATGTTTTGAAGAATCGGCGCTAAGCTTACAGATGGCTTAACGTCGATTACAGAGCTGATTGTGTGGCTATCGGTTACTTGGGGAAAGAAAGCACTGACTGCAGTGACGGCTACGCCAATATATATTGAATATAAAACAGAAAGAGAAAATAACAACACAGCTAAAAACGCAGCAACAAATTTCGGCAAAAGTTAAATGCTTGTGTCATGAGCACGGGGCGGCTATGCAGTGTCTGCAATGGATGTGGCCATCCACCGTGCATAAGCTACCTTACTGACATTGGCGGCTAAGGAGCCACCGATTCTTCCTCTGCCCAGTGCCACCACAAGCCTAGAGCCCCTTAGTACTGCTGCAATAAATTATTTCATCGAAGTGAAAAACATATTTAATAACGTGCTTTAACTTCTATCATCATGAAAATTATATCACATATACATCTCAGTATTTTAGTTATTCAGAGAGCTGTAATATCACGAATGTAATGGACTCTGTGTCCAGTTGGAGGAAGAGAGCCGGTTTAAGAAGCAAGTGGTGATTCACACACATAGAGCACATAGAAGATCAAATACAAAACAAAGCATTTAACGTGCTACTTTAATTACGATGTGATTTGAGAAACTGGTTAATTAAATGATTTTAAGATGAAGTTTATGATGTTCTACTTTAATAAAAATAAAAACTACGTGATTAAAGTGGAAATGTCGAGATTGAAGTTGACATTTCATGCTTTTTCCCCACCGTGTGCCTTTTTTTCTTTGTACTCTAATAAGCTTTCATATGACACTCAGACAGTGAGCTACAACTCGGCTTTTCATGGCGACTTTGATATGTGACTTCTTTTTTATTTCCGGCACTGTGCAATTTTTGAACGTGAGCTTTCAAGTTTCTCCAACACGCTATGTCACTCGATCAACTTCCTTTTGTTGATTATACCACAGTTTATTTGAACAAATAGTATGTTTTTCCTTTGCCTCCACTTGGTATTCGCTGAAATTCTTATATTTTCCCCCGTGCTTTTCCCATTGTCTTTTTTACAGAAGGCTGAGCTTAAGGGCGATTTATATTCATTTGCATATTCAAAGAGGCGTAATTCTAGGAGGAGTTGGGGCGTTACATAAAGCGTGTGCATGAGCGTTAGTTTTCACGCTGATCGGGATTTATGTAGCGGAAGAATGTGGAAGTTGGAGTACACACAGATTCCTGCATCTGGATTTTTCTGTGCGTAAGCACATTTTGGCTTTTGTGCTTACTTCATGTTATAGTGCGAGTTTTACGCACGGCGTTATACATGAGGCCCCTGCAGTTTTCTTGATCTATTCTTGTAAGTTCACTGATTAACTCTGAGGCCTTCTTGGTTTCCAATTTATTTTTGTGGGATATTCTGTCCTCTTAAAAATCCCTTCAGAGTTTCCCAAAGTATTCCTGCAGAAACCTCAGAGGAGGCATTTGTCTCTAAAAAAAATCAACTTGCTTGGATATAAATTTTGTACAGTTCTTGTCAGCTAATGACAGGGGGTTAAGACGACAGCTGCAAGATGAGTATGTGGGGCATAGTGTTGTGAGCTCCATGATCAGAGGGGTATGTCCGGAGATAACAACAGCATTGTATTTCCAAGATTTAATCATGGGCAAGAAATTGTTATCTATAAAGAAATAATCAATTCTTGTGTAACAATGATGTACTGGTGAGAAGAAGGATTATGCTCTTAAGCATGGATTTAGTAATCTCCATGGGTCTGATAAGTTATAATCAATTAAAAACTGTGTGATTATTTTTGCAGTGTTAGATGTTGTCATCCCTGTAGCTGATAACCTATACAGGTCTGGATTTACAACACAATTAAAGTCTCTGCCCATTATAATTTTGTGAGTGTTCAAGTTAGGAATGGATACAAATACATTTTGGATAAAGTCTCTATCATTTACATTGGATGTGTAGACATTTATCAAAATCACTTTAGAATTAAATAAATTACCCATAACCATCACATATTGCCCTTTAGGATCTGATATTACATCTGATACGACAAATGAAATTGTTCTTTGAATTAAGATTCCCACATGTCTAGTTTTCTTTACATAGTTGCCAGTCCAGTCTCATTGCAACCAAAACTGATCCTTGTTGATTAAGTGAGTATCCTGTAAAAATATTATCTTGGTATTTAGACCTGTTAGTTAAGAGACTACTTTCTTTCTCTTTCGTTTGTGATTGAGACCTTTGACATTCCAGCTCACAAAGTTTACTGTTTGGTCATAGTATCATTGCTTCTGAACTTTTGTTGTCCTTTTATAGTCTTAAATTAAGTTTGTACATTATTATATATGATGGCTTTAACCTTAATTTCCAATATTGCCCGGAGTTATGGTTATGAACCCTATAGTTGTTTGAGCACTTACAATTGTGGGGATGAAAAGGATAGATCAGAAATAGCTTGCTCTCTTTTTTTCCAGTGCCTAAACTAAAGCATTACTGCCTGCTTTATTATTTTTGTTGCACTGTGAAGTATTTTCATAAGCGTTTCACCATAAAACATATTATATAAAAATGATTTCACATTTCCCAGTTGCAGGTGCTTCTGATGTGGAGCAAAGTCTGATGGAACATCTGCTTAGGAACTACAACCTGAAGGTGCGACCAGCTGAAACTGTGAACAGCCGGGTGCAGGTTCGAGTAGGAATGACCCTGTCGCAGCTCGTTAGTCTGGTGAGAAACTGAAAAAGGACCGCTGTCTTATAATAGTTAATAGCTATGGGATAATTCTTTGGTGTTTCTTCAAATAAATTAACATTCATTTAACATCTCTGAAAGTCTTTGGAATTGCAGAAACGTGTTAATTTTTACAAAGCTTTCACAACACAACCTTCAGCTACATTATAGATGATGGCACTTAAGATTATTATAGTGAACCATTCTTAGATATCTAGAAGGGAAAGGCACTACATAGATAGATAGATAAATAGATAGATAGATAGATAGATAGAATGTCTGTTAAAAATGATTCACCCCTCATATGCTTTCACATTTTATTGTTATACAACATTGTGTCGCAGCAGATTTTAAATTCCTTTTTTGACACTGACAGTAGGAAAACAGATTTAATGTTAAAGTGAAAACAAATCTGTGTAAAATGTTCTTAATTATTGACAAGTATAAAACACACAATAAAAGTTATCTCAGAAGTATTCACCCCCTTTAATATGACACCCTAAATCCACACTGGTGGTGCCAGTTGGTTTTAGATGTCCCCAATTTAGCTCAATGGTGATCATCTGTCTGGAATTTTTGGTTAATTTTAATCCCAATGCACCTGGAACTTGTGGTAAGTCAGTTTGATGGCCTAACCTACACAATGAAGACAAAAGAAAGCTCCCAGCATCTCCATGAAAACCACAAGTTATGGTATGGAGACAAGGACATTCCAAGTCACTGAGTTAAATCAGTCATTAAGAAATAGAAAAATTATAGCAGAGTTTTAAATCCGTTAGAGCACGCCATCCACTAAAAACGAGGGAGACAACCAACAGACCTATGAGAACTCCAAAGGAGTTACAAGCTACAGAGACAATAACTGTTGCCGGGTGCTTCACCAGTCGAAGCTTTATGGGAAAGTGGTAAAGAGAAAGCCACTCTTACCAAATTCAAAACTTGAAACATCTGTAGGAACTATTTAATTTTGTTTTAAAGGCCTAACTAACTCAGAAAGCTGAAAGCTGTTAACAAAAAAGCCTTTCTGGGTAATTCTGAAAATTTCATGGTTTTTCAGTTTTTGATAACCTAAAACTCTGGCAGTTTATTGTTTACTTGTCTACCATTTCAAGTTATTCACTGGACTTGAACTGTTTAAATTTCAATAAACATTGTAAACATGTGGGTGTTGTAAAACTTGTGATGCAGCTCCAGGTTCCTCCCAAAGTCCAAAGACATGCAGATATATGCAGGGATGGGCAACAGTAGGTTTACAATTGTTTGTATGGAAAAAGACATGCAGGTTATGATTGTTACAATCAAGCAAACATTAATAATAATAAGAAGAAGATAAATAATGCAAATAAATAATAAAGTATCTATCTATCTATCTATCTATCTAATATAATACAATAATTAATAAATAAATAATAATACAAGGAAAAACTATGTTTCACATACTCACAACTGTAAGCCTATTTTTGCTCACCCCTATATATATATATATATATATATATATATATATATATATATATATATACAGTATGTTTGTGTGTGTATTGTGTGTGTTTTGCACAGTGGTGATACCTGCACTGGTAGATTTACAGAATGTCACGTTTCTAGCATAAATAAATGCAAAATAAATCAATTTCTCCAAGCTGCTGTTTAAATGGATTTGTCACACCTGACCTAACATGTTATATTTTTGATTTTGCAGAATGAAAAAAATGAAGAAATGACTACAAACGTGTTTCTGAATTTGGTGAGTAAACTCTGTATCTCTGTAATTAAATAAGGAAGTAAGCTGATTGACATGCTTGGCTTTAAAGTAGGAGACATGCATTCTAAGGTACTGTTTGGCACTTGAGCTGTGAAGAGTCCCCCTTATGAGCTCAGAACACACTTTGGATTATATTGCCAGAAACTGATAATATAAAGAGAGATCTTTATATTATAATTAGAGATGAATATTTCCCAGTACCTAAAAGGGAAAACACCTTCTGATTAGAGCACTGTAGAAATGTAGCACCTTCACACAAATGTTCATGAGAATCTCGAACAAATGATCAAGTTATAGAAGTTAAGCAAAAACTATGACAACTTTTAAAAAGTATCTGGTTGAGATATTGGGAGAATTTTGCTGTTGGCCAATTGAATGAATGTGATGGACTCAATGGTCTTATCATGAAATGACCTTTTCTTCAATCTATCCATGTGTCCATCCATTTTCTAAATTTGCTTTGTATGCTCTTTTCTCGTTGATCATTTCCCGTTGAGAGTCATCTTTTTAATTTTGTTTATTTTTCAATTTGAAAAAATTGGGAGTGCTATGAGGTAACAGTCATTAAGATAAGAGACAAAGGACTTCTTTGACATGGGTACGATGGTGGTGGTTTTATACCACTTGGGGATATCTGCTTCTAACCTAAATCTGCTCAGATCAAATCAGCTGAACTGTAACATAACTGGAAATTTAGATAACAAAAGTTATCTTTGAATTGTCCTAATGGGACCTTCCACTTAGGAGAAAGTTCATGTAATTCCCACAGAGAAGCTCCTATTCCCTATAGTTCCCACACCAGGTGCTGCATTACTATAACATTAAGCCGCTACAAATTAATTTCATATTAGATGTATTAGTTTCTAGAAAATATTGCACAGCAACAAACTGCATCATGTTAAAGATTAATCAACATTATTGATTACAATATATGAAAAATCTGAACATTTTTCCACTGCAACCATTTCTCTTTTTTCAGGCCTGGACTGATTACCGTCTTTCATGGGAGCCTTCTGAATATGATAATATCCAGGTCCTCCGAATACCTTCAACAAAAGTGTGGCGGCCGGATATTTACCTCATCAATAAGTGAGTATCAACAGAAGCAAAAAACTGTAAGTTTAACAATCAGTGCAGGGCATTTAGTGGCACAGTGACCAGCTTCTTGGGTTCTAATCCTATACCTGGCCATTCGCCATGGGACATTTGCATGTGCAGGTGAATTACAGAAGTAATTAAAAAGTCAAATCATCCTTCTATATAAAAGCGGTCGGGATTGTCCTTCCGTCCCGTGAGTGCTACGCAGGCGCAGAGTTTCACACACGCCCCATCCATTTTGCAATGCACAATGGGATTGTGCGATATCTTCTTCTTCTTTCTTACTATATAAAAGCGGTCGGGATTGTCCTTCTGTCCCGTGAGTGGAAAGCTTAGCGGTATTCCGCTTATCACAGACTTACTACTTGCAGCTTGCGGTACGAAGCGACATGATGTGAGCAGAGTTCTGGTGCTCCCATCGTTCCCTTGCTTTTGTGCGTGATGCGCCCGAAAAAATAGACAAAATTATGTCTCTGGAAATAATTAATGTTGATGGAGTACAAATGCCACACCGCATAGTAAATATCAGGGGGGTTCAAAAGAGCGACCTCAATATAGAAAAAAAGTTCAAATTTCATCACAAAAATAACAGAAACTATGAGTATTAAAGTAATACCGCTCAAATGCAATATAACCAAATTAATGAGTTTGTATAAAACATCAAATTGATCTACATATTGAATTGCCTTAAGAAGTGGTCAACTTAAAAGTCGGTCGCCTTAAAAGGTGACTTAGCCTAGTAAAATATAAGATTATATCATAAAACCTGCTGAGTTTAAGTCAAGGGACATTATGCACTACGAAGACCACATCTGGAGTATTGTGTGCTGTTCTGGTCATTACATTAGAAGAAAGACATAGCAGCAGTTGAAGCTGGCAGAGGAGAGCAACCAGGTACACGTCATGACTAAAGGGAATGTCCTACTGTAACAGACTCAGAGAATTAAACATTTTTAGTCTCAAACAGAGGAGACTGCATGGGGACCTAATCCAAGTCTTAAAAATTCTTAAAGCATTGATAAAGTAGATCCAGGAGAATCACATACTTAAGGACATCAGTGAAAGTGAAGGAGAAGTGCATTTTGGACTGAAGCAGTTCTTTATGCAAAGAGTTGTGTGACTCTGAAACAAACTACCAAGAAATGGAATTGAAGAAAGAACTTTGACAAACTTTAAGAAGAATCTGGGTGACATATTAGCTAAACAAACGAGCTCGATAGACAGAATAGTCTCTTCTTGTTTGTCAAATTTATGTTCCTATAAATCTGCAAAAAGTTAATTAATGATTCTAAAATTGACCCTGAGTGACCAGGGTCCTCATGCATAACGCTGTGCTTAGAATTCACACTAAAACATGGTGTAAGGACAAAAGCGGAAATGTGCGTACGCACAAAAAAATCCAGATGCATAAATCTGTGCGTTCGCCAACTTCCCCGTTCTTCCGCTCCATAAATCCCAGTCAGCAAGAAAAGTAACGCACATGCATGCACCTGCTGTCCTACCCCGTCTCCTCCCAGAATTACGCCTCTTTGAATATGCAAATCAATATAAATAGGCCTTAAACTCAGCGTTCTGTGTGATAAGACAATGGCAAAAGCATGGGAGAATATAGATGAATTTCAGTGAATACCAAGTGGAGGCAAGGAAAATGTACTATTTGTTGGTTTAAACAGTGGTATAAACATCAAAAGTAAGTTGAGCGAGTGGCATAGAATGTCGGAGAAACTTGAAGTTCACAAAGTTGCACAGTGCCCTAAATAAAAAAGAAGTTGTCAGATATCAAAGTCGCCATGAAAAGGTGAGTCGTAGCCCACCGTCTGAGTACCATATGAAAGCTTATTAGGGTACAGAGAAAAAAAAAGGCACACAGTGGGAAAAAAGTTCAAAATGTCAGTTTAGTAGTTTATTTTGTCATTAAAGCAGAACATCATAAACTTCATCTTTAAAACGTTTAATTTACTAGTTTCTCAAATCCCATCATAACTAAAGTAACACGTTAAATGTTTTGTTTTGTATGTGTTCTTCTATGTGCTCTATGCGTGTGAATCACTACGTGCTTCTTAAACGGGCCTCCGACTGGACACAGAATCCATTACATTCATGATATTACTGCTCTCTGAATAATTAAAATACTGAAATGTATACTTGATATAATTTTCATGATGATAGGAATTAAAGCATGTATTAAACATGGGAACACAATAGCACAGTGATAGTGACGAACTGTCACCCTGTCCATTGATTCTTCATGCCTCACAAAAGAGGCACCGTGCGCAACCTTTGATGAAATAATTTATTGCAGCAGTACTGTCTCTTTCAAATGTACTAACCTCCAAGTCTTGTCCTTCCTTTTCTTTCTCCAAATACCCAATCGCCACACAATCAGCTCTGTAATAGACGTTAAGCCATCTGTAAGCTTAGAACTCCGATTCTTCAAAACCTTTAAGGAACATTGAAATATCTTCGTAGTACATTTTTAATTATTGCATCCATTAGTCCATCCGTGGTCACGCCAGTCCCATCATGAATACAGTGCGAGGCACGAACAATCCCTGAACGGGGCGCCACCTCCTTGCTAGCACTCCGACACCGCGTCCTCACATGTTTAATTATTAACAGTATAGATTATTTAAATGATATTAACATTTTATCTATATAATGTAATAAACTTATTTTGCTGCATTTCATCTTAAAAATGATGTCATCATATGTAAATATGTGCTTTATAAAGTGGCTCAGGTTGTGCAATATTATAACTGTATCGCAAGTTTACAGTGAGGTAATTGTACTAATAAGTACAAACTGTTCTACAAGGAGCACCTGATGGACTGATTGATTGCGTTTAGAGCTCTTGGGATGAAACAGTTTCTGAACCATGAGGTCCGTACAGGAAAGGCTCTGAAGCGTTTGTTGCATGCGAGCAGTTCAAATAGGCAGCATGGCTGAGGCAGCGTGTGCTAGATGCTGTATACCGATAATTCTCTTTCCGATCAGTGTTGTACAGCTGTGATTCCACACTCAGATACAGTGGGATAAATAGTCTGAGTGGTGTATTGAGAGGAACAACACTAAAGCAGCTATGGTATTTGGAATAGTTTGGCCATTCCGTGGACCATTATATTGTTACATGTTAATTACAATCAGATACCTTAAACTAATAAACAATATGCAGTTAATTTCAGCGTATTTATAAAGCCACGTCAGGGATGTGCATCTATAAAAGAAAGGGAAACCACACTTGAACAAAATTACTGCTTTGACTCTGGGTGTCACCAGTTTGCAAAACCGATCGGAGAACTTGCGTACACTAGGAATTGAGCTGGCGTGAAAATGTATGCGGATTTATGTCAAGTTTAGGTTTTATACATTGCGATTTGAATGTGGAAACGGGAGAATGCAACAATTTTGTGCGTACGCACCGTTTATACAGGAGGCCCCTGGTGTTCTGTTTGGAACTGGTTTATGCCATGAACCAGTAATCCCTGGGTTAGGCTTAATCCTGAAATGGATTAAGGAGATTTGAAAATGTATGTTATGTTGTAAACCTTGAATTGTAGGATTCTTAGTCAATATAATTATAGGTCTTTACTGTCATGTGTACAGAGTATAGTGAGACTCTTAATAACATGTGATAATCAACAGGCCACACGTTGACACTCTCCAGCTCTACGATTACTGATTGTAGCTACCTGACCCCGAAACGTTTGTCTTCTTTACCTGAAAATCCTCTGAACAGTGTTTACAATATAAAATCAATACAAACGTATACCTGAAGTGCAATGAAATTTGCAATAAGGGAGACATTATCAGACTATCCACATACCATAAGTTTAGTACATAAATCTTTTTTATTTTTTCTGTGTGAAAGAGAACAGTGATGAGGCACGGTGGCGCAGTGGTAGCGCTGCTGCTTCGCAGTTAGGAGACCTGGGTTTGCTTCCAGGGTCCTCTCTGCATGGAGTTTGCATGTTCTCCCTGTGTCTACATGGGTTTCCTCCCACTGTCCAAAGACATGCAGGCTAGGTGGATTGGCGATTCTAAATTGGCCCTAGTGTGTGCTTGGTGTGTTTGTGTGTGTCCTGCGGTGGGTTGGCGCCCTGCCCAGGATTGGTTCCTGCCTTGTGCCCTGTGTTGGCTGGGATTGGCTCCAGCAGACCCCCGTGACCCTGTGTTCGGATTCAACGGGTTGGAAAATGGATGGATGGATGAAGAGAACAGTGTGCTTGAATGAGGCTGTAAATTGGGCTTGGGCATGATATAGTAAACTATAAGAGATCATAACTCAGGAAAATTAACCTAATGATGTTTGAAAGCAATGAAATACTGGTAATTATATCCTGCATGTGACACACTAAATATTAAAAATGAAATCATTGTCTGAAGCTTACAAGATAATAAAATACAAGCTTGAGATAAAAAGCCAAGAAAATGAGCTAGTAGGCCATGCACATAAGATAACTGCATAACATCCAGAAAAGAAATGTAATTGCCACTCCTTAGAATAGTAGGTAGGGAGCATGACATATGATTCATTGCTTACCATCTTGGATTCATTAGGTTTGAACGTTTATTTTGAGGAAAACATTTGATAAATATGCATACAGTATTAGGCCATACATTTTCCAAAATTCAGTTACATCTTTCCAAATTCAGTTATGTCTTCCTCATCCTGGCTATATATCCATCCACCCCGCTATATCCTAACTACAGGGTCACTTGGATCTGCTGGAGCCAATCCCAGCCAACACAGGAAACAAACCCCATGCAGGGTGCCAGCCCACCGCAGGGCACACACACACATACCAAGCACACACTAGAGACAATTTTGGATCGCCAATGCACCTAACCTGCATATCTTTGGACTGTGGGAGGAAACCAGAGCACCTGGAGGAAACCCTGCAGACATGGGGAGAACATGCAAACTCCACTCAGGGAGGACCCGGGAAGTGAACCCAGGTTTCCTAACTGCGAGGCATCTGCACTACCACTGTGCCACTGTGCCACCATGCCACCCCTGGTAATTTATGCTTTGATTGACTACGGAGCTATACACACTGATCTTAATGCCCTTTCATTTTTTATTTTAAAGCCTTAACAATAGTGTCTAATATATTATTAGTTGTTTAAATCACTCCCATGTATTGTCTTAGCCAGTTTTAATTTAACAATAAGAGAATAAGAATATAAATAACGAGCTGGCTACGATTGCAGATGGTACAAAATTAGGTGGTATGGCAAGTCATTTAGAATTCGGTGAGCCATTAAAGAAGGACATGCAGAAAAAACAGACTTGGGAAGTTCAAATGTAATGTGAGTCAATTTTTAAGGTATTGCATGTAGGAAGAAAAAGTGTTTGATTTGAATTTTCAGTCAAGTTTGAAACTTGAAAATACGACTCATGAGATGGGCTTAGGAGCCATTGTGGACTCATTATTATCTACGTCTAAATGGTGTACAGAAGTGATAATGACTTTGAATAAGATGTTCACTTATAGAGCATGATGTGTACAGTCAAGGAATGTTATGCTTAAGTTACATTATGCACTTGTGAGGTCTTCTCTGAAGTACTATGTGCAGTTTGAGTCTCTACATTCCAAACCAGGCAAAGTGATGTGGAGGCCTGATCATCTGGGTATGTTTTATGCATTAAATTGAAAACCAGCTCACCTTGGCTAATGAAACCTCATAATTTCTTAGAATCCCCTAAACATGCTCCAGGTGACACTTCACGAGTGTATCCACATTTGTCTAAGTGATTTGCCCTCTTACAGATTCTTTTAGTGTAGCTATTTCGTTTAGAACATGCTAACCTTTTTTCTTGTTCTTTAAGTGTTTGCCCGCTCCTCGCCCAGACAAGTAGTTTCATTCACTGCTTAAGATTCCTTGGTCCTTGTCCCCAGTGACATCGTCTAGTTCTGATGGGCTGTCCGTTCATCCTATCTGGCCCTCTCTTCCAGGTCTGATCCCTTCTCCTCCCAGGCTGGGATTCCTGTTTGCCTGTTAGGAGCCTCGTCCCTGGGTAACAAACCATCCCCTCTTCTGGGCAGAATGCCTGTCCCGCCCCTGTGCCATCTACACAGCCTTATGCTAAAATTTTTTAAATTCATTTTTTCCCACATCAAGCAAAACTCAGTACCCCAGAATGACTGTCTTGACTCATCAGGAAAACACATAACGAATTTCTTAAGTTAAACAGGGAGATGCATTCAAAAAGGCAAACAAATGAAAACAAAATAAAATGAAGCGACTGAAACTCAGACGAGATGCAAAAATCGCAGTCAAAATTTAGGCAAGAAGTCAAAAACCAGGCAAGAAATGAACATAAATCACAAAAAGAATTCAGTAAAGGTTTAGAAGGATTTATTCACAGGTCAGATAAAACTCAGTGCAAACACTGACCTTTTATCCTGTCTGGTGATGAATTTCTAGCTCACAGCCCTGGAGACCACGCCCCTAGAAATGCAGGGCGTGACCCTAACAACGGTATGCAAAATGGCTTCCAAAATAGAATATGGCTCTAAGACCCCAAACTTCAGCCCTGATCTTGAGAATGACAAAGCACAAACAGGATTTTAGGAATTTGATGGCCTCGCCTCCTTAGGCTCCACATACTGGACACAGAGCTGATAATGAACAACACCATATACATCTTACGTTTGCTTAGCAGACACTTTTATCCAAAGCGACTTACAAAAGAAGAAGAAATCACATAGAAACCATATCATAATATTACAAAAAGACAAAAACAAACAAAATTTATAATACAATATACAAAAATATGTAGAAACAACAACAGAAAACTACACATTTAAGCCAAAGTTTATAACACGAGTACAAAGTATGAACCAAACTTGGGTTGTGAGGTCACTCACACACAAATCTATACATACAGTTAGAGGGCTTGGTATGTTTTTTAATTGAAGTTTTTTAAGTTTTTAAAATTTCAAAAAAGTACCCCTGGTATAACATTATTGTGTAGTATGACTTGGTTTTTTAACTTGAAGCGTTTGTTAATTTTTGCTTAATTCATCAAAAAGACTCATATAAATACATATCATAAAATAACCTATCGTAACGTAAATTTGAAACAGTAAATTATTTAGGATTTGAGGTCACACAAAATGTCTGTTTTAAAATAGATCATTTAGAAAACCTGCTAATTTTTTTTTTGTTATTTTTAAATTTGTAAAGTATCGAAAACTAAACATTTCTTACAGATTTTCTGGAAAAAGAAGTGTATCAAATTCACTGCGGAACTCAACTGTTTCCTTTTGGACAAGCAGACAGGCACAACAATGATAAGAACGTGTTTCACACTTTATATGAATGCATCTAAAAGGGAGCAGAAATTGCTGGCAGGGTGGCACAGCACTTAAAGTTGCTACATTATGGTTTGAATCTCCTGCCAAGCTGTTGTCCCAATGGAAGTTGCAGGATCTTTCTATGTCTCCATAGGTTTTCCAGCTGGCATTCCAGTGTTCCTCCCACATGAAATGTGCACGTTAGGTTTATTGGTGGTTCGAAATTGGTCCTGTTTGGCCCATAATGTAAGACTGGGATAAACTGGCACTCAGTCCAGGTTTGGTTCCTGCCCATTATTACTGGAATAAGCTACCCTGAATTGGATTAAGCAGGTTATGTTACAAACATTGCACATATACCTGGTGATGCCGCATCTGCCTCAAAACATGTGTACATTCTTTCTTTATGAAAGGATTGCTAAAATCAACCTATCATGCAAGTTATTATTTTTTTATTTCTCTAGTTGTACTGTATACTCGAAAATAGCAAAAAAAAACTATACACTTTAAGTTTACCATGTTAGAATTAGAATGTAAAAGCATGGATAATGAAATAAAAGACACAGAATGTTGTAGACTTCTGAACAGACCGTGCAGTATGAAACATTTCTGGTTACTGACCTATTTTGTATTCTGCAGCAATGATGGACAATTTGATGTGGCACTCTATGTTAACGTACTTGTCTCCAGTGACGGGACAGTAAACTGGCTTCCACCGGCCATCTACCGGAGCTCATGCTCGATTAAGGTAGGAGCTTCATCCACTATGCAAGTATGTCTTATTATACTGTCTTAGCTGTCCACCTAACACTTTATGATTTATGTATGATCCTTGTTCAGAACTTACTGTGATGACTTCAATGTATCATTATTATTGATTATTATTGATAGATAGATAGATAGATGTGAAAGGCACTATATAATAGATAGATAGATAGATAGATAGATGTGAAAGGCACTATATGATAGATAGATAGATAGATAGATAGATAGATAGATAGATAGATAGATTACTTGCAAATGTCACCCTGAGTGTGAACTTAAATGTCAACCTTATTCGAAGTTTCCATCAAAAAGACTCAGAGCTCCATAGAAAAAGTTACTAAGCTGTTTTCAGAGAATAAACCCCTTTATACAACAACATAACAAAAGGCCAACTTTATAAATAGACAAATGTCTGTTTGTGTTTGTCTGATTATCTGTTGTCTTTCAGTTTGTCATGTTTATGTTATATGCTGTTTGGTATGGGGTTCATAAAAGCAGCACTAATGTTTATGCTGCACTACCTGTTGGAATCAAAAATGCAATGCATTTAATTGTTACATGCATTACAAAATGCATTCCAAAAGATTGTGTAGTGGAAACACTAATGATGAATACATCTAATGGAAAGTGACTTCCAGAAATCAACCTATTAGCTTACAACCTGTCTTAGATGGTCAGTACAGATAGATAGATAGATTTTATTATTTATTTTGGGCGGCATGGTGGCGCAGTGGATAGCGCTGCTGCCTTGCAGTAAGGAAACCTGGGTTTACTTCCCAGGTCCTTCCTGCGTGGAGTTTGCATGTTCTCCCCGTGTCTGTGTGTATTTCCTCCGGGTGCTCCGGATTCCTCCCACAGTCCAAAGACATGCAGGTTAGGTGCATTGGTGATTCTAAATTGTCCCTAGGGGTTTGATTCCTGCCTCGCACCCTGTGTTGGCTGGGATTGGCTCCAGCAGACCCCTGTGACCCTGTAGTTAGGATATAGCGGGTTGGATAATGGATAGATAGATAGATAGATAGATAGATAGATAGATAGATAGATAGATAGATAGATAGATAGATAGATAGATAGATAGATAGGAAAGGCACTGCTGGTGTTTTAGGTTTCTAGGCCTGTGAATTGAGTTAAGATGGCTGAAGAAAGTTATGACATCATACTCAGTACCAGCTGAAGCCCGTTTGGAGTCCTAGGTGGGGTGGAGGGGGGTCCTCCTTGGTGTCCACAGTGAGTGCCCCGTTTTTGAACATGAAGTGAACTTTATTGTCATCTCAACCATATACAAGTATACAGATAGATGAAATTGTGAAGCTCAGGATCCACAGTGTAACAACATGACGTGCAAATAATAAATTAAAAATAGAATTAAAATTAAAAATTAAAACACAAACAAGACAAGACATTATTCAAAGACAAGACAAAGAAGTAGCAGCAATTTTGACGTGTAGTTAGCAATATGAAAATTGATGCGATGTATGGTATTTGCAATCTAGATACATAAATATAGTCAATAGATATGTAAAATAATAAATAAATAATAGATATAGATAATACAGAAATTATCAGTGTATGATAATAGTTGTTTAAGACATGTGTAATCAATGACAGGTCAGAATGTTTCACAGCAGAAGGATATCAAGAGTGTCAAAATACTTAAAGGTCAGTATGAGATTTTCAGTTCTTTTCTACATGCCCACTCATCTTTGCAGGACAGTGGTTTTCATGTATAAAAGTTCTGTTTTTAGAGGTGGTTGAGGCAGTGTGGAAGATCCCAGGGGGCAGCATGGTGGTAAGGAGTGTGACATCTTGGGGGTAAAAACTCTCCTGCAGCCTGCCAGATCTGGCCCTGATGCTGCAGTATCTTCTCTTGGATGGCAGAAGTGTGAAAATTACATGTGAGTGGTCCTTTACAATGCTGCAGGACTTGTGGACACTGCGTTTGTAAAATATGTCCTGTAGTGAAGGGAGAGGCACCCCAGTAATGTTCTCTGCTGTCTTCACTATCCTTTGCAGGCGCTTGTGGTCAGATATGTTGCAGTTGCCATACCAGACAGTGATGCAGCTGGTCAGAACACTCTCAATGGTACCTCTGTAGAACATGATGAGGATGGAAGGGGGAAGACTTGCTCGCTTCAGCTGCCTCAGGAAGTGTAGTCTCTGCTGGGCTTTCTTGATTAGTGATGAGGTGTTATGTGTCCACGTAAGTTCCTCAGTTAAGTGCACACCGAGGAACTTGGTACTGCTAACAAGTCTCCACATCTAAACCGTTGATGCTAAGTGGAATGTGGGCAGGATGTGATTTTCTGAAGTCTTGTCAACATTGAGAGGTAGATTGTTGTCTTCACTCCATGCAGACAGTCATTCCACCTCATCTCTGTATGTTGTTTCATCATCCCTGCTTATCAGTCCCAGCACCGTTGTATCATTTGCAAACTTGATGATGTGTTTGGTGTTGTGCGTGGCTGTGCGGTCGTGAGTCAGCAGGGTGAACAGCAGTGGACTAAGCACACAACCCTGCGGAGCTCCAGTGCTCAGTGTGATGTTGCTGGAGGTGTTGCAGCCTATCCGAACTGACTGGGGCGTTTCTGTCAAGAAGTCCAGGATCCAATTGGAGAGGAGGGTGTTCAATCCCAACCTGCTCAGTTTTACAACCAGCTTTGGAGGGATGATTGTGTTGAAGGCAGAGCTAATGTCTATGAATAGCATCCTGACATATGTGTCTTTTTTATCCAGATGTTTCAGGGAGAGGTGAAGGGCAGAGCATATGGCATCCTCAGTTGACCTGTTTGAATGGTATGCAAACTGAAGAGGGTCAAGGGAGGCAGGGAGATTAGTCTTTATGTGTGACATGACTAACTTTTCGAAGCACTTCATTATCATTTTCAAGTTGTGTTTGGAGGAATATTATTGATAAAAATAAAAATAAATAAAAAAGCAACAAAAACATATTTCTTGATGCATTTATTTATTTACACTCACATTTCATGCTCTTTTTCTTTATTTGTTTTCACATTTCACAGTAGAATACTTTTATTTACTTCTGTATTTATGTATTTAATTTTGTCTGAAATATTACAACATATTCTACAGCATACTAGGTATTGCCAAAGTAGACAATGTATTTTTAGATTTTTCTGATATGAACAGATTGACTTCTATCATGAGATTTTTATCACAAAGGTGTAATTTACCACAAAGATGTAATACTTGCACCTACTGTAAGTAAACAGGTAGATCAGCATACGAGTTAACTAGTATATGCATAGCTGTGTATGAGGAATTACTTATTCGAGGCACATTGTTTGCTTAACCAAGGTTACCACTAAAATATACAATATAATACAAAACAATTTATTTTTTGTATAGCCCAAAATCACACAAGAAGTACAGCAATGGGCTTTAACAAGCCCAGCCTCTTGACAGCCCCCTAGCCTTGGCTCTCTAAGAAGACAAGGGAACTACCCAAAAAAAAAACCCTAGTAGGGAAAAATAAATGGAAGAAACCTTGGGAAAGGCAGTTAAAAGAGAGACCCCTTTCCAAGTAGGCTGGCAGTGCAGTGGTTGTCAAAGCCCTTGAAGTGTTTACAAAATGGACTGAGTTCACGTTGTCTATATTGGAGGTCCCTTGTACTAACTGGTTGGAAAGTTGCAAGGTGACATGTTGTATTAATTACATTGGGTGTTCATTTCTATTTTTTTAAACCTTTTGATTTTGGAACAGGTGACATACTTTCCTTTTGACTGGCAGAATTGCACTATGGTTTTTCGTTCCTACACCTACGATGCCTCAGAAGTGGATCTTCAGCATGCCTTGGATGAAAACAAACAGGAGATAAGAGAGATTATCATTGATGAGAATGCCTTTACTGGTGAGTGAATCACATTGAACGCTCAATGGTACTCTCACAAGCATTCTCAAATTTTCCTCATGAAAAGTAAAACCACTGGTGTCCCGTCCAGTGACGGTTTATGTCCTGAGTTCAATGTTGCTTGGAATAACTTTAGCCCAGACAGCCCTGAAATGGATTAGGTAGGTTTGAAAATAAATGGATGGATCAATAATTCTCAAAAGGCCCATGGGTGATGAGGTTTGTTATTTAAAGTACAAGTCACCTTTGCTTGTAACTGATACAAAGCAGTATTAAATGCAGTTTAGAAGAAGAAGGCATTGATCCATCTATTTTTTGTTGCTTATCCAGTTCCAGGTTACAAGGGCAGCAGTCTAAGCAATGATGCCCCGACATCCCTTTTCTCTGCCACCTCCTCCAACTCATTCAGGGGGATACTAAAGAAGTTCCATGCTAGCTGAGAGATAGAATATCTCCAGCATGTTGTCGGTCTGCCCTGAGAACTCCTCCTAGTTGGACATACCTGAACCACCTCCCCAAAGAGGCATGTAGATGGCATTCTAATCAGACGTCTGAACCACCTCAACTGGCTCCTTTTGATGTAGAGGAGCAGCAGCTCTACTTTGATCTCCTCCCAAAAGTCTGTGCTCCTCACCCTATCTCTATGGTTAAGCTCAGACACTCTGTGGTGAAAACTCATTTCTGCCGCTTGCATCCATGATCTACTTCTTTTGACTACTACCCAGAGCTTTTCACCATAGGTGAGGGTAAAAACATAGATCGAGAGATTCACCTTTTAAATGTATGTCCGGTTGAATTTGTTGAATTTAACTGGGACAATGTACAAGTAAGATTTAAGACCAGTACTAAAAGTGCCAGAGAGCTGGCTGAATCTTGGCTATCAAACGAAAACGGCATTAATAGACATTTGGACTTGAATCCAGCATATGCAAACTTAAGAAGAAGAACATCCTCATAATAAATAAAACTTTACGACCAACACCTTCCTAATCCCACCTCATTACCCCCTGTCCCCCGCACCACACACTTACCTACCCCCAAACCACGCCCCACCTAATTTTGCTATGTATTACCTTTGATTCTTGTATGTGTAATTATTATCCTTTGATGACGCCTCCTGGCAGGAGCTGAAAGCTGAGGAATAAAAAACTACTCTATAATACGTGATTCATTCTCTCCCTTTGTGGATCTGCAACTACAAATATGCAAACCGTATCACAAACCTTCGCTTCCATATATATATATATATATATAGATATATATATATAGTCATGCTTGGGTCACAGATTTGCACAGAAACACAGGAGGTTGTAGAGACAAGAAGAATTTTATGCAAACACTGTAAACAAACATTTGTCTCTAAACCTAAAGATTTTAAAACTTGCTCTTTGACAGAGATGACAATTCCGTCTCTCAATTAAAGGTATGATATGCATCTTCTTCTTCAAAGGAGTATGCGTCAGGAGCAGGAAATGTCTGAGAGAGAGAAAACAAAACAAATCAATTCCAAAGCTGACAGGCGCTGTACAAGGCTTTTAAGTAAGCGGAGTACCGCGCGAAGGGTTTATCACGCATTACAGTGCAAGTAAGAAGGGTAAGGAGTAATGTGAAGGTAGACTGTGTTTCTGGGTTTTTCCCAGGGGCGTCTGTGTCCTCTGAGGGTGCGATCAGCCCTCCAGCTTACAATATATATGTATGTATATACTGTATATTATATATATATATATATACAGTAATCCCTCCTCGATCGCGGGGGTTGCGTTCCAGAACCCCCCGCGATAGATGAAAATCCGCGAAGTAGAAACCATATGTTTGTGTAGTTATTTTTATATATTTTAAGCCCTTATAAACTCTCCCACACTGTTAACATTATTAGAGCCCTCTAGACATGAAATAACACCCTTTAGTCAAAAGTTTAAACTGTCCTCAATGACAAGACAGAGATGACAGTTCTTTCTCACAATTAAAAGAATGCAAATAGATCTTCTTCTCTTCAGGAGCAGAGAATTTCAGAGGGAGAGAGAGAGCTCGCGCTCGCAAAGAAAAGCAAACAATCAAAAAATCAATACTTGTGCTTTTAAGTTTGCCCGACATTTTTTAGAGGAGCGTTAGTATCTTCTAAGCAAACAGCCCCTCTGCTCACATCTCCTCCGTCAGGCGCAGAGAACATCAGAGAGAGAGAGCGAGATTAAAGCAACAATCAAAAAATCAATACGTGTGCTTTTGTGCTTTTAAATATGCCGAAGCACTGCAATAAAGCAGCATTTTTTTAGAGGAGCGTCAGTATCTTTTAAGCAAACAGCCTCTGTGCAAACACCCCCTCCGTCAGGCGCAGAGAATGTCAGAGACGGTGAGAGAGAGGCAGAGACAAGCAAACAATGAAGCTCCTCGCGGGATGCATATCTTATAGCATTGAGGAGTTTTAGTTAATATGTAATACATGCTCTGATTGGGTAGCTTCTAAGCCATCCGCCAATAGCGTCCCTTGTATGAAATCAACAGGGCAAACAAACTGAGGAAGCGTGTAGCATAAATTAAAAGACCCACTGTGTGCAGAAATCCGCGAACCAGCGAAAAATCTGTGATATATATTTAGATGTGCTTACATTTAAAATCCGATAGAGTGAAACACAAGTCAAAGCGCAATATAGCGAGGATTACTGTATATATATATATATATATATATATATATATAAATATATATATAGTTTTAACTGTAAAATAATACAAAGAGTACACGGCACATGTTTCGCCCTAATTCTGGGGTCATCAGGCGTATACACTCACTGCAATCCCTCTCGGGAATCAAACCTCAGGTGGCAGTGGCAAAGCCTCTTACGTTGCACCACGCCGTGTGGTTCGTTTATTTGACAGTCTGTAGATCGGGGTAATTACATTCAATGCATTAAATATATATATATATATATATATATATATATATATATAGTGACAACTCTAGAGGGTGTACCAGCCACCCAACCTGACACAGACAGATGCAAGAGGCACAAATGCTTTTTATTTTCTTCCCTGTTTCCCACAGGCACAACATATTCTCTTTCTTTCTTTCTTTCTTTCTTTCTTATTCTTCTCCACTCCTTCTCGGCAAGCTTTGTCTCCCTCCTCCCAACTCTGGCTCACCGAGTAATGTCTGCTGGCCCCTTATATAAGTCACCTGGATCTGCATCAGGTGCTCATTGCCCCACTTCCAGTAGCACTTCCGGGTGAGGCAGAAGAACCGCCCACACGGGCTCAGGAACAGCTGCACCACCCCGGATCCCAACAGGGCTGTATCCAACTCTATCTATTGTCATGTTCAAGAAACCAATTTGAAATGATTCGAGCTTTGTGACATGGTGCATTATCCTGCTGGAAGTAGCCATCAGAGGATGGGTACATGGTGGTCATGAAGGGATGGACATGGTCAGAAACAATGCTCAGGTAGCCCGTGGCATTTAAACGATGTCCAATTGGCACTAAGGGGCCTAAAGTGTGCCAAGAAAACATCCCCCACACCATTACACCACCACCACCAGCCTGCACAGTGGTAACACGGCATGATGGATCCATGTTCTCATTCTGTTTACACCAAATTCTGACTCCACCATTTGAATGTCTCAACAGAAATCGAGACTCATCAGACCAGGCAACATTTTTCCAGTCTTCAACTGTCCAATTTTGGTGAGCTTGTGCAAATTGTAGCCTCTTTTTCCTATTTGTAGTGGAGATGAGTGGTACCCGGTGGGGTCTTCTGCTGTTGTACCCCATCTGCCTCAAGGTTGTGCGTGTTGTGGCTTCACAAATGCTTTGCTGCATATCTCGGTTGTAACGAGTGGTTATTTCAGACAAAGTTGCTCTTCTATCAGCTTGAATCATTCGGCCCATTCTTCTCTGACCTCTAGCATCAACAAGACATTTTCGCCCACAAGACTGCCGCATACTGGATGTTTTTCCCATTTCACACCATTCTTTGTAAACCCTAGAAATGGTTGTGCGTGAAAATCCCAGTAACTGAGCAGATTGTGAAATACTCAGACCGGCCCGTCTGGCACCAACAACCATGCCACGCTCAAAATTGCTTAAATCACCTTTCTTTCCCATTCTGACATTCAGTTTGGAGTTCAGGAGATTGTCTTGACCAGGACCACACCCCTAAATGCATTGAAGCAACTGCCATGTGATTGGTTGATTAGATAATTGCATTAATGAGAAATTGAACAGGTGTTCCTAATAATCCTTTAGGCGAGTGTATATATATATATATTGTATATTTTAAAAGTAGAAATAATGAGTGTAAGGATATTGTTTTAGATTTTGCCTGAAGAAGGGGCTTGATCACCTTGAAAGCTTGCATATTGTAATCTTTTTAGTTAGCCAATAAAAGGTGTCATTTTGCTTAACTTCTCACCACATGAGAACTCATAAAGACAATTTAATTGTAATAGCTCTTTTTTCTTTTGCTCTCTAGAAAATGGTGAGTGGCAAATTCGTCACAAGCCTTCTCGAAAGAACATTGGAGAAAATCTGTATGAGGACATCACTTTCTACCTCATCATTGAGCGGAAGCCCCTCTTCTATATCATTAACATCATAGCACCTTGCATCCTCATCAGTATCCTTGCAATCTTCGTTTTCTACCTTCCACCAGACGCAGGTGATAACCCTTTTGTGTGTATCACCAAAAAACTTTTATAAATATGGTCCTGTTTTCTTAGCTTGGATTGTTTCCTCATGTATTTCTGTAGCAGCAATACGCAATGTGGTTCCTTATGTATTAAAACTAGCAATACTGTAGCTATTTATTATATCTATGATGAAAAACAGTTTTAGCAGATTTATATCTTTGTAATAACTGCTTCAAACAATCAATCTATCACTCATTAATAGTAGTGTTCAAAATTTAGTGACTTTTTATCCTTTAATAACTATATATAATTTCTTGAATTAGATATTTGTCATTTTTCGCATACCCCAACTTACTCTTCAAAGAGTTTGGGGGCAGAATGCAGGGTTAAGGGCCTTGCTCCAGGGCCCAACCAATTAGCATTCCTTCTGTCACTGCTGGGATTTAAACCAGCAACCTTTAAGTTACCAGCCCAAATCCTTTAGCCAGAGAGCCACCACTCCAAATTACAAGCCCGCATTCCACCTTATACTTCATGCAAAACTGAATCTGCAGTGTTTTGCATTGAGAAATAAATTGCATTTCACTCCCAGTGAAATTTGTACCAATCACAATGCAGTAATTCCATATGCCACTGCCTGTCATTTAGTGATTAAATATAGATCTATGGTGAACAAATATGCAGCATGTTACATTTAAACAAAAATGTACTGCTCTCCCCAGTGGTGAAGTGAACAAAAGGCCTAGACAGAACTGAATTTACAGGTGTAGTGTGGATTATATGTGCTACGCAGCTGTGGAATAGAACTCACGTAAAGTGTGAACAAGGCTTTAGGAAGCAGTATTGCTTGTTTTCCACTCCAAAAAAAGAAAACCTTTTAATTTTTGAAACAATTATTTTTGGTTACTAAATCACCTGCGTAACAAATTTTAGTGTGTGTTCTGTGAAATATTATGTGACTAGAAACCTGTAGTGATGAGTAAGCCCCATTAATTTGCTTTACCTTGAGTTTGTCATATACACAAAAATGTCCTGGAATTTTGACAAATTCAGCAAAATGCATTAAAGTCACAGAAGAAGGCAGAATTGAGCTAGTTCTGAATGGATTGTAATTGTGCGATAGTCATTTAAGTGTTCCTGAAGGTTAAATATGCATGTGTCAACTATGCTGGACCAACTATTGTGTGGCCAAAGTTCCTTATTTCTGTCTGTTTTCCCTGTGCTCTTGTCACTACTACTAACTAACACTCACAGAGCCTGTAATGCAAGGGATCATACTATACTGTTATATACTCGGGGAGGCTGTCTCTGTCACCACGTGGGACCTCATGTATAAAAAGTGCATACGCACAAAAATGTTGCATGCTCCCGTTTCCACGCTCATATCGTGATATATAAAAACTAAAATTGAAATGTAGCACATTTTCATGCTAGCTAAATCCTTGGTGTATGCAGATCTACATAAGGAATCTGATTGTAATTAACCTGTAACAATATAATGAACGATGGAATGGCCAAACTATTCAGGGTATTTATTGCACTGTATCTGAGTATGGAATCACAGCTCTACAGCAGCTGATCAGAAAGAGAATTATCGGGATACAGCATCAAGCACACGCTGCCTCTGCCATGCGCACTGTCTATTTGAACTGCTCCCATACGGCAAAAGATTCAGAGCCTTTTCTGTAGGGACCTTGCGGTTCAGAAACAGTTTCATCTCAAGAACTATAAACACACTCAATCAGTCAAGTGCTCCTTGTAGAACTGTTTGCACTTATAAGTACAATTACCCACTTTATGAGGCGCATATTTACATACAAGCAAAATACCCGCGTTTCGCAGCGGCAAAGTACTGCCTTAAAATTTTTATTAAGAAGAAAATTAAACCTAAACTGAGGGAAAATATACCAATAATTATTTGTTAAGGATCTGTTTGTATACCACATTGTGAGTTCGGCCCTCCTGTTGTAATATGACCAAGCTGTGCGCTGAGCATACACTTAAGCATGCAACGTACAGTTGGCCATGTGAACAGTAATCTTGTTTCAAATCTCACAGCTTGGATTGCTGCTGTCATAATGGGTTTGAGTTTCATGGTTTGTTTTAATTATGATAGTATTTGTAGGACTTGTGTGGAAGAGACATTCGGCATCTGTCAAGCGTTGTAAGTATACAACCGATTTCATCGATAACTTCACATCCAGCTTTTGAGAGTTTAAACATTTATAAACATCAAAGTGTCGACTACTGAAATCGTCACCTGTCAATTTAAGATGTTTTAGAGGCATTGGCGGTTGTCGAAAGGTGTAAAATATTTGGCCATTTCGATACACTTGAAAGCGACAACCGAACAATTCAGCGGCCACTATCACCTCACATGCAGATGCATTTCACTCTTATAGTGCTCCTGTGTAGTATAATTATCTTCCTGTACCGTCGTCAGTCCACACCTTGAACCTGTCCCAGTCATTCAATACATAAGACACAATGTTCCTCCGGATATCAAGAGTGAGCCTGATTTGGCCGTTCAATATGTAACAAAGAGAATGGAAAAGGTAGGTGCCATCTCCAGGCATGGAAACCACTCGGTAAGTGACAGTTCTTTGATCGATGGTGATCACCTCGATAGACATGTTAATGGGGGTACGGTTGGAATGATAAAGGAAATGGGTACCTGAACAATGTAAAGTAAGTCTAAAATACTTACACAATAACTATAATCGTAATAAATGAGCAATAAGACAGCGGAGAAGCCGTGGATTAAATAAAAAGGCTGTAGTTATCAGCAGGGAGACGTGAATCCTGTGGCGAAGCAAGGAAGGGAATGTAGAGACTGGAGCGATGGACGGCCTTATATAGGCAGGCAGCCAACAACGTGGGAGGCGTTGGAATGGGGGACCCAATGCCGCCTCACACGGTGACTGAGCTGCAGGCTATGGACGTATATATGTACGTAAGTAGGATTCAGTTAGTGTTGGGAACACACGTACCAAATTTCTTGAAGATGGGCCCATAAGTACCAAAGACCATTGAAAAGTTCAATATGGTGGGCGACAGTGGCATCATACCACCGAAATAGTACCAAATTTCAGCCTTCTACCTACACGGGAAGTTGGAGAATTAGTGACGTTGGAAAGTTCAATATGGCAGCTGACAGTGGCGTCATACCACTGAAATAAGTAGGTACATTGGTTTCGGTTAGCGCAGGGAAGCCACCTACCAAATTTTGTGAAGATGGGGCCATGAATAAGAAAGTTCAACATGGCAGACGTTGTCGACCGTTATGACTGTTACACGTAGAATTTCGAAATGAATCCTGCTTAACTTTTGTAAGTAAGCTGTAAGGAATGAGCCTGCCAAATTTCAGCCTTCTACCTACAAGGGAAGTTGGAGAATTAGTAATGAGTGAGTGAGTGAGTGAATGAGTGAGTGAGTGAGTGAGTGAGGGCTTTGCCTTTTATTAGTATAGATGATGACAATATCATTTTTAAGATGAAATGCAGCAAAATGTTTATTACATTATACAGATAAAATTTGAACATCATTTAAATAATCTATATTGTTAATAATTATGTGAGGACATGGTGGACAGCGGTAGCAATGAGCTAGCACCCTGTTCAGGTATTGTTCGTGCCTCGCACTGTACACTTGTTGGAGCTGGTGCGACACTGGATGGATAGATAGATAGAATAATTAAACATACACTTACCTAACGGATTATTAGGAACACCTTTTCAATTTCTCATTAATGCAATTAATGCAATTATCTAATCAACCAATCACATGGCAGTTGCTTCAATGCATTTAGGGGTGTGGTCCTGGTCAAGACAATCTCCTGAACTCCAAACTGAATGTCAGAATGGGAAAGAAAGGTGATTTAAGCAATTTTGAGCGTGGCATGTTTGTTGGTGCCAGACGGGCCGGTCTGAGTATTTCACAATCTCCTCACTTACTGGGATTTTCACACACAACCATTTCTAGGGTTTACAAAGAATGGTGTGAAAAGGGAAAAACATCCAGTATGCGGCAGTCTTGTGGGCGAAAATGTCTTGTTGATGCTAGAGGTCAGAGGAGAATGGGCCGACTGATTCAAGCTGATAGAAGAGCAACTTTGACTGAGATAACCACTCTTTACATCCGAGGAATGCAGCAAAGCATTTGTGAAGCCACAACACGCACAACCTTGAGGCGGATGGGCTACAACAGCAGAAGACCCCACCGGGTACTACTCATCTCCACTACAAATAGGAAAAAAAGGCTATAATTTGCACAAGCTCACCAAAATTGGACAGTTGAAGACTGGAAAAATGTTGCCTGGTCTGATGAGTCTCGATTTCTGTTGAGACATTCAAATGGTGGAGTCAGAATTTGGCGTAAACAGAATGAGAACATGCATCCATCATGCCTTGTTACCACTGTGCAGGCTGGTGGTGGTGGTGTAATGGTGTGGGGGATGTTTTCTTGGCACACTTTAGGCCCCTTAGTGCCAATTGGGCATCGTTTAAATGCCACGGGCTACCTGAGCATTGTTTCTGACCATGTCCATCCCTTCATGACCACCATGTACCCAACCTCTGATGGCTACTTCCAGCAGGATAATGCACCATGTCACAAAGCTCAAATCATTTCAAATTGGTTTCTTGAACATGACAATGAGTTCACTGTACTGAAATGGCCCCCACAGTCACCAGATCTCAACCCAATAGAGCGTCTTTGGGATGTGGTGGAACGGGAGCTTCGTGCCCTGGATGTGCATCCCACAAATCTCCATCAACTGCAAGATGCTATCCTATCAATATGGGCCAACATTTCTAAAGAATGCTTTCAGCACCTTGTTGAATCAATGCCACGTAGAATTAAGGCAGTTCTGAAGGCGAAAGGGGGTCGAACACCGTATTAGTATGGTGTTCCTAATAATCCTTTAGGTGAGTGTATACTACGAAGATATTTCAATGTTCCTTAAAAGTTTTGAAGAATCTGCATTCTCAGCTTACGGATTGCTTTACATCTATTACAGAGCTAATTATGTGGCAATTGGGTACTTGGAGAAAGAAAAGGAAGGACAGGAATTGGTGGTTAGTACATTTGAGAGAGACAGTACTGCTGCAATAAATTATTTCATTGAAGGTCACGCACAGCGCAGCAAGCATCTTGCGGGAGGCAGGAACAATCTCTGGACGGGGTGCCAGTTCGTCACTATCACTGTGCTATCGTGTTCTAATTTTTAATAACATGCTTTAATTCCTGTCATCATGAAAATGATATCAAGTATACATCTCAGTATTTAAATTATTCAGATAATTGTAATATCATGAATGTAATGGATTTTGTGTCCTGTCAGAGGAAGAGAAATTCCATTTAAGAAACACGTAGTAATTCACACACATAGAACACGTAGAAGATCAAATAAAAAAAACATTTAACGTGCTACTTTAGTTACAGTGGTATTTGAGAATCTAGTAAATTAAATGATTTTAAGATGAAGTTTATCACGTTCTACTTTAATGACAAAATAAACTACATGATTAAAGTGGAAATTTTGAGATTAAAGTTGACATTTCAAGCTTTTTTTCCCACTATGTGGCTATTTTTTTTTCTTTTCTTTGTACCTAAATAAGCTTCCACATGACACTCAGATGGTGGGCTACAACTCGCCTTTTAACAGTGACTTTGATATCTGACAACTTTTTTTTATTTTGGGCACTGTGCGACTTTGTGAACTTTTGAGTTTCTCCGACACTCTATGTCACTTGATCAACTTCCTTTTGTTGTCTATATCACTGTTTAAACCAACAAATAGTGTGCTTTTCCTTGCCTCCACTTGGTATTCGCTGAAATTCTTCTATTTTTCCCAGTGCTGTTACAATTGTCTTTGCACAGAACGCTGAAATTAAGGGCTATTTATATTGATTTGCATATTCAAAGAAGCCTAATTTTGGGAGGAGATGGGGTGAGACAGCAGGTGTGTGTGCGTGCACATGCGTTACTTTTCACACTGACTGGGATTTATGTAGCGGAAGAACATGGAGGTTAGCATACTCACAGATTTATGCATCTGGATTTTTTGTACATACGCATATTTCCACTTTTGTCCATACGTCATGTTTTAGTGTGAATTCTACGCACACCGTTATGCATGAAGCTCCTGGTCTGCACTATATGGCGAGGAGAATAAACATTTAATTGGGCTCTGAAAACACAACGTACAATTAATCTATGCAGAACAATTAAGTATTTTCATAATATTGCCATTATGATCAGCTAGAGTACCCTTTAAATGAAAAATCAATGCTACATATCCAGCTAGAACACCGTGGCATCATGCATTTGTGTGTTGTAAATTATGCATGCATGCACAAACCTGTAAAATGTGATTGCATTCATGAAAGTTCTACATACTGTTTGTACAACACAAATCAGGCAGGTAGCATGGATCAAGTAGTGACATCCTTATCCAACATTGGCTGCAACAGCTCTATAATGTCACACTGGCCTTTCAAGGCATCATGGGGCATGGAAAAAACATGTTCCAATAAGCTGACAGCATGGCAAATTTCCGAGAAAAATTCAGTGGACAAGGTCACCAGCGAACCAATCAAATGTACTGCAAAAAACACTTTTGCCAATCAACACCAATATTTATTAGCAATATTAATAATTTCTGCTTCAGGAGTTCCTTTATGATCACTTCATGCAAGACAATCCCATAATCCAGACAGAGGAGTTATTTTAACTGTTTTACTTCTCCAAGCCTAAGATCTCAGTAACTTCACAAATGGTGTTTCACTTCCACCTACCTTTGTACCTTTGACACAAAAGAAAGGGTGTTTTGTTCCCCTCTGGTGCCATTTCTGTGTAATAATTCTTCATGCGTCTATCTGTCAATTAGTCTTTATATAAAGATATCTATTGAAAAAAAAAATAACCGGATTCATTCCCTGTCACATGTAGGTATTTTCTTGAGCCATCAGACGTGTGTTGTGTTTGTACTGGTATAAGGACAGTCACTTTGCTAATTATGATGACAATCTTAGTGATCAAATACCTACTCAAAACTCTGTAGCAGGTGCAGCGTTTGAAAATCATCTGCATGAAAATAGCTTTTTTTCTGTTGAGAAACCCCTGCAATTTGCACAATGGTGTATTTTCGTATGTCTTCAGGTGAAAAAAATACAACATATCACATTTTAAAAAAAGACACGGTATCCTCCTTGTTGATGTGGACAAGAGTCATAACTAGCATTGATTGTAATGGTGTGCGACAGATTACCTCCATTATGCAACTGCTAAACAGAACACAAGTAAACATAGAAGTGAGAATTTTAAAAGTACTTTGTCTGTACTTGCAGCTCACAATGGGGCTAAACAGTACATAAGTGAATGAAAAAGCCTTAAAACTGGTACATGTCCACTTTAAAGCAGCAAAAATTTAAATTCAAGAAAACATGTGTTCTATATTTATGAGGAATCCTTATTACTGTATAATGAAATAAATCTAGAAATAATTATTTTATCACAGATTCTTGTAACTTTTTTTTTTCTTGAGGTAAGAATTTGTTTCCTGTTCACTTGTCTACTCATAACCTCCATCATTGGTGGAGTTATGACAACCCAACAAGCCCTCAGCACTATACCATATTCTGCCTTTAATCCTGGTTTTGCTTCTTGAATTCTGTCTCTGCAGCGGTTATGTTCTGCCATGAATTGTGACAATGGACAAATGGGGTAAATACAATACAGAAAACAGAACACAAGTAATCCTCATCACAAAGCTAGATGGCCAATCTATCATGGCCACACCAGGAATACAATACAGCAGTACAAACTACTTTGTTCTTGTATAGCTCTCGTCACCAAGAGCAGGCACAGACCACCGTGACAACTCTCAAGGCAAAATGTAAAAATAAATGCAGAACAATCACATACTGCATGATGATACAGATTTGTTCAAATACATCAAAAGCAAAGTAGAAACAAATTAACAAAAACAACAACATTGGTCCATCAGCTAATTGTAGAACCAAAACCAGATTGTAGAAATGGAGTCAGCCATGCCATACACAGTCAGAGTCCTGGTGACTTCGGCCCACAAGCCAACTCCCTCCATTTGTCATTCTACAGCTTAGAGTCAGAGTCAGTGTTTGGCTGGCCAATCTGATGAAAGGACTCTTCTGCTCCATGATTCCAGTGCTCCTTTATCTGAGTTGACTTTTCCATAGGCAGACACACAACTAGGCAGTAGAAGGTGGCACCAAGTGCCATATGAGGATACAGAGAAAAGGAACAGAATAGGTGAGTGTTAATAACAAGTCAAGTCAATTTGGGGAGCATGCACTGGTACAGTGCGTTGCCGCACCCACTACATGACAAAACAACTCAGGATCCCTGTTGGCAACCCCCCAAGCAGACACACGGTCGAGTCCCACCTTCTGGAAATGACCCTCTATCTTCCACAGCCAGGTGTTACGTGGGCGACCCCTTGGCCTGGTCCCCAACAATGAGGGTCTTACGAGCCCTTTCTTAGCGACCTCATGCTCTCCCAATCTGTCTACTGACTTCAATATGAAGAGTCACCAGAGACATGAATGTCATTGCCAAGGTAAGCAAACCTCTTGACGAGGTCGACACTCTCTCCGCAGACAGACACACTGCTGATTTATATTTATTTATAAATTATATTTATAATTTATATTGCAAATGAATTTATATAATGAATCTGAAGAAATAAATTTGTCTTGGAAAATGTCAAGCAAAATGACACCTTTTATTGCCTAACAAAAAAGATTACAATATGCAAGCTTTCGAGGCAACTCAGGCCCCTTCTTCAGGCAAAATGTAATACAGAAACTGGAGTTCCCTGTGTTAATATACACACTAGGACAAGTAACCACATTGATAAATCTTTAAGTGAGACATCTTAAATGTAAAAAATTCATGAAAGATTCATTTAACAAGAGAGAAGAACAATGTATGGTCAAGATCTTTGGACAAGATAACTGTCCAACAAAGTCTTTTAAAGTTTCTGATGAGTTTTTCCATACAATGTGGGTCTATAGACAGGTTGTCTGATTCAGTGATGGAAACAATCCTCATACCTGGTCATAAAACTCTTGTCTCTTTTCAAACCATGTTGTAATGTATTAAATTTTAGCATGAGTTTGACTTTCCATTCTTTTTTCTCTTGCTGTGTTCTGAAGTTACTCATAAGCACGGTGACTTCAAAGTCCCTCTCACAGTGTCCATGGCTGTTGAAGTGGGCCGCTACAGGAACATCTGTGTTGCCACGTTTAATGTGGAACCTGTGTAAATTCATTCTCTGGTGGAGTGTTTGTCCAGTTTCTCCCAGATAGAGTGCAGTGTCAGGACATTTCATGCAGAGAATTAGGTAGACCACATTAGATGATCTGCAGGAAAATGATCCCTTTATGCGATGGACCTGCTGTTTATGAATCTTGGTTTGGGAAGTGGTATGGATATCTACACTGTTAATTAATCAGTTAGTCAGTCGTTTTCTAACCCACCTAGTCCTGAATAGGGTGGCAGGCGGTGCTGGAGCCTATCCAAGCTAGCAAAGGGCACAAGGGAGGAACAAACCCATTGTCCATTGCAGATCGAACACACACACACACACATGCACACTCATACAGACACACAACAACATTTATTTATATAGCACATTTTCATACAAAAAGTAGCTCAAAGTGCTTTACATAATAAAGAAAAGAAAAATAAAAGACAAAATAAGAAATTAAAATAAGACAACATTAATTAACATAGAAAAGGAGTAAGGTCCAATGGCCAGAATGGACAGAAAAAACAAAAAAAAAACTCCAGACGGCTGGAGAAAAAAATAAAATCTGCAGGGGTTCCAGGTCACGGGACCACCCAGTCCCCTCTGGGCATTCTACCTAACATAAATTAAATAGTCCTCTTTGGATTTAGGGTTCTCACGGAGTCATTTGATGTTGATAGTCATACAGACTTCTTCTTAATCCATCATTCACTGTTGGAACATCACGGTGCTTTGAGTAGATGGTGGTGGCGCAAGTCACCACCAAAAGGATACCAGAAAAGGAAACAGAACAGAGAGTAGGGGTTAGTACAGATTTTAGAGCCACCATGAATAGTTATTATAATGAGTCGGATATAGAGTTTATCAGGATTTTAATTACAGTGAAGTTATGGGAAGGCCACATACCAACCCCACACTCGGACCAATTTAGCATTGTCTTTGGGAAGTGGGAGGAAACCCACGCAAACACAAGACACAGAGTGAACAATCAAACTCCATGCCGGGAGGACAACAATTGTTGTTGTTATTGCGTCACTGTGCTATCCTATTATTTAATCTGAATACTGAAAATAAAACAAGTAATCTAGAGACTATAAAAGACAAATGATTATTTTCTAATTTTCAGCCAACTGTAATATGGTGCTATGGAAGATCTCAGTAGTGTTATCTTTGGCTATGAATAGAATGTTAATGGATTTGATTTTATCAGTCATTAAGATTGCTTCTGTTTCACTATGTGTTTAATGTAAATTGTGTCTTTAGGTATGTACGGTAAATATAGTTTAGCAGTATACTGTTAATACATTATAGTCATTAATATGTGCTAAGCCTGTACTCACAAATACATTTCATTGGGTTTATTCTTTTGTCAAAAGTTTGCCACTGTTAAAAGAAAGGTTTCATATTATGCATTTCTACTCACTAACATCTTTATTCTAACTGACCCAAGCACACAGGAATGCTCAATTTTCCAGTGCTGACATCTAAGTAATATGAACTGCAGTGTCACAGATCCCCGTTTAATACCTAGCCCTGCAGTCCCATCCCTCATAACTTTGCTTTCATGTTCTGATTGCTCTCATTTTTTGTCTCCAACCTGCAGGAGAGAAGATGACTTTATCGATTTCGGTTTTGCTGGCTCTCACTGTTTTTCTCTTGCTTTTGGCAAACAAAGTCCCTGAAACCTCCTTAGGCATTCCAATTATTGTCAATTACTTGATGTTCACCATGATCCTCGTGACCTTCTCAGTCATCCTAAGTGTGGTAGTGCTCAACTTACATCATCGCTCATCTAATACCCACTACATGTCTCTTTGGGTGCGCAAGGTAGGTTGTACAAAGTGTAATGGGTAAGATCAAGACAGATTATAAGCTCATTTTTGTAAGCTGTGTTTAAATACATCAGTGAAAGATAACAACACCGGTCTGTACTAAAATCCTCCTGTTCAAATAATCGTTGTGCTCTATAGATTTGGGTGCGCTGAATCCATTTCTGAAATTTGAGTTCCTTTACCACAAACTGTTTCTGTGAGAAAACAGATTCAATGAAAAAGGCTGTTTTAAAGAAAATATTTGTTTTATGGTATAACTGCTGTGGTGGGCTGGCACCCTGCCCAGGGTTTGTTTCCTGCCTTGCGCCCTGTGTTGGCTGGGATTGGCTCCAGCAAATTCCTGTGACCCTCTAGTTAAGATATAGCGGGTTGGATAATGGATGGATGGATGGTATAACTGTGCTTCTTGCTTAGAATATTATTTGAAGTATGGTGCCTTCCATAATGTTTGGAATAAAGACACATTTTTCCTTGATTTACCCCTCTACTCCACAGTTTAACATTGCAGACATTCACTTAAGGGTATTTTCATACATTTTGGCCACACCATGTAGAAATGACAACACTTTTTATACATGGCCCCCCATTTCAGGGCACCATCAATGGAATGTGCAGTGTAATTAGCACAATTTAGATGCAGATTGAAATGTTAACTACTGATATGAAGTATTACATTTAGCAGATGGGTTATGAACTGTTGCTGCTGAGAATGATTCATGACTCTTCCTCCTATCATATTCTTGTAGGTTTTCATTTACATCTTATTATTTTTTTTTTTTAGCTCTGAAGAATTTCTGTGTTGCCTTAGCAGAAAGTTTACGATCATTAGGTTATTGTGGGATGAAACACCACCCAATGGATTTGGAGGCATTTACTGGAACTTCAGCAGATAAGATGTTTCTGTACTCCTCAGAATTTGATGTGTAAATACCATCAGCAGTTCTGTCAATGATGAAGAGAAGTGTGCCAGTACCTGTGGCAGCCACACCTGTCCAAGCCATAACACCCCCAGCACCCTGTTTAACAGATGAGGTGGTCTGTTTTGGGTCTTGGACAGTTCCTTTTTGTCTCCACACTTTGCTTTGCCATCACTCTGATCAGGTTCATCTTTGCCACGTCTGCCCAAAGATCTTTTCCCAGAATTCTGCAGGCTCTTTTAAGTCCTTTTTCACAAACTGCAATATAATCATCCTGATTTTGTGGCCTGCATCTTGCAGTGTGGTCACTATATTTCTGTTCATTAAGTGTTCTGCTGATAGTTGTCTCTGACGCATCCCCATCTACCTCCTGAAAACTGTTTATGATCAGTCTGACTGGCATTAGAGGCTTTTTATTTACCATAGTGAGGATTCTCATGCCATCAGAAGAGGAGGTCTTCCTTGGCCTACCAGTCCTATTGTGATTATTGAGCTCATCAGTGCTTTCTTTCTTCATAATGATATTCCAGACAGGTGATTTTGGCCATCCTATGGTTTTACCATTGGTTATATTCTTGTTTTTCAGCCTCATTATGGTTTATTTGACTTTCATCAGTGCAGCTCTTGTCCTCATGTTGAACAATGGCAACTACAGACCCCAAAGGGTAAAAGTAAGCCAAGGATTCTTATAAAGCAATGAAACACACCTGAGGAATCACAAACATCCCAAAAATGATATTGCCTTGAAATGGGGGGACCAGGTAGAAGAAGTGTTGTCATTTCTACATGATGTGACTGAAATGTATGAAATCCCCTTACATGAAAGTCTGCAATGTGCACTTTAATCAAATCTGATTTTTTTTATTTTAAACTGTGGTGCAGAGGGGTAAATTAAAGCAACATATGTCTCTGTCCCAAGTATTATGAGGGTACTGTATTTGTTGAGCTGAGAAATGACAGTCTTCCTGTACTTAATATTTGTTGAGGTGAAAACAGCCAAAAATCAAGTTTTTGCTACACATTTTGTTGTTCTCAATTAGTATTATTTTTCTCTCTTCTCATTCCATATATATATATATATATATATATATATATATATATATACATATACATTGTGACGAATGAACGTACACAAAACAAATATAAAGAGTTGGGGAATTGCCCCGTATATTGCTTCTAGCAAAAGGTTGGTCAATTGATGAAAAAAATCTAAACATCTGGCAACTGCAGAGGATGTTAAATGGCTATTTATGCAGAAAATGGCTGCCGGATAAGATTAAGGTGAAAGTGTGAAAGTGACGTCATCAAGGTTGGACCGGAAGTGGCATCATCATTGGGGACCGGAAGTGGCGTCATCAAGGGTGGACCGGAAGTAACATCATCATCATCATCGGAGGCCGGAAGTGATGTCTTCAAGAGATGGCCGGAAGTGACGTCATCATCAGAAGTCGGAGGTGATCTCATCAGAGCTGGACCGGAAGTGGCGTCATCACCCGAAGCCAGAAGTGACATTTGAAATGTGGAAGTGGAGTTGCCATTTTCTGAGATGTGGGTTATTGCAGGTATGTTTGGTTTATTGAGAGAGAGGCATCAGTACCATAAAACAACCCCCATCTGTCAATAAATCACTCACCTGTGTCTGTCTCCTAAGCGCACATGTGTGACAATATATATATATATATATATATATATATATATATATATTTATATATATAAATATATCTATCCATCCATTATCCAACCTGCTATATCCTAACTACAAGGTCACAGGGGTCTGCTGGAACCAATCCCAGCCAACACAGGGCACAAGGCAGGAAACAAATCCCGGGCAGGGTGCCAGCCCACCGCAGGGCACACACCCACACAGCAAGCACACACTATGGACAATTTAGAATCGCCAATGCACCTAACCTGCACATCTTTGGACTGTGGAAGGAAACTAGGGTACCCAGAGGAAACCCATGCAGACATGAGGAGAACCTGCAGACTCCATGCAGGGAAGACCCAGGAAGGGAACCCGGGTCTCCTAACTGCGAGGCAGCATGAGGTGCCATGTTGAACTTCCAGTGACCAGTATGAGAGATAACACCAAATCTAACACACCTGCTCCCCATTCACACCTGAGACCTTGTAATACTAATGAGTCACATGACACCAGGAAGGGAAAATGGCTAATTGGGTACAATTTGAACTTTTTCACTTAGAGGTGTACTCACTTTTGTTGCACTGGTTTAGACATTAATGGCTGTTTGTTGAGTTATTTTGAGGGGACAGCAAATTTACACAGTTATACAAGCTTTACATTGTATCAAAGTGTCATATCTTCAATGTTGTCCTATAAAAAGATATAATAAAATATTTACAAAAAAGTGAGGGGTGTACTCACTTTTGTGAGATACTGTATATATATATATATATATATATATCCATCCATCCATCCATTTTCCAACCCGCTGAATCCGAATACAGGGTCACGGGGGTCTGCTGGAGCCAATCCCAGCCAACACAGGGCACAAGGCAGGAACCAATCCTGGGCAGGGTGCCAACCCACCGCAGGACACACACAAACACACCAAGCACACACTAGGGCCAATTTAGAATCGCCAATCCACCTAACCTGCATGTCTTTGGATTGTGGGAGGAAACCGGAATACCCGGAGGAAACCAACACAGACACGGGGAGAACATGCAGATTCCACTCAGGGAGGACCTGGGAAGTGAACCCGGGTCTCCTAACTGCGAGGCAGCAGCGCTACCACTGCGCCACCGTGCCGCCCATATGTGGCGCAGTGGTATATATATATATATATATTCCATTTATATTTAAATTGAAATATTCTTTTTTTTTGTCCAAAAAATGCTTTTTACAGGAAGCACAAGCTTGGGTTAATCCATCCATTGTCTTGACAAGGTCACAGGGAAATAAATGGTAAAAGATTAAACACACTTCCTTCATTGAAAAAAAAAGCACGTGCCACAATTGTCTTTGTCATACAAAGGGAGAAAACGGAGAGGAACTAAGTGAGGAGCTTGTCTCTTCCAAACTAACACTTGGGTGCAACAAGTCTTTAAAACTCCACTTCCTACACCTCTCATTTGGATTTTTTTCCCTGAGAGCATGGGGATGTTCTCTGATGAACATGAGGAGAGGTTCTTCCAGGACATCATTTAAATGGAGGAAATATTATATATATATATTATATTATATTATCTCTGCCAATATTATAATGGAAAGTGGAGTGAGTTTGTTGTATATGAGCAGACGTCTGTTAGTCATTCTACTATGAAATACCTTCAGAGGATTATAATAGGAAAATCACTGCTTTTTTATACTTAAATCAATTATAACTGTAATTATTTTTTTCAAATCTAATTCATTTTAATTCATTATTTTTTCTCTAAAATAGTGCATTTTTTATTTTAAACCTTCATCTCTCAAAAACTGGATGTGGCAGAGAAATTCTGTTTCCAGATTTTGATTCAAAACCCTCAGATCTATAAAGGACACCTTCTATTTTTGACGGGAGAGAATTTTTTTTTTTTTAGACCATTGCACTGTTAGATGCTGATTGAAATGTTAACTAGTGATATGAAGTATTACATTTATCAGATAGGGTGTGAACTGTTGGTACAAATAATGATTCAGACCTAACTTCTTCCTATCATATTCTCAAAGGTTTTCATTCATATTTTGCCCAAATATTTGGGGATGCAGCGTCCAAGACCAGAGGAGCCTTTGGAAGAAGAGGAGAAAGAGAATGTATTATCAAAAAAGGACAATCTCCTTCGCTTTACTAAGTGCAGCTCAGACAAGTATTTTGTCCGCAAATTTGACCAGGATTTCATCTTACCCAAGCTTAACAGGTACCATGACAAAAATTAAGTGTTTAGTACAAAATGTTCCATCATGCTCCAGGTGTTTGTGGCATGTTCTCTCTGAGTGACAAGATCTGTTTTTGAACCTTCTCATGTGCTGGACAAACTCCTCTAGATGCTTTTATCTATCTCGTATGGTTGTGTTGCCATAACATATCATGATAGCAACAGCTACATAACTAGCTGAAGTGTGGAGTGTCATTGACTGTCAGCAATAGAAGACTTCAGATGTAATGTCTGGGTGCCAGCCAGGCTACTCAAAATAATAAGGTGAATCGAAATAACAAGTGAAAGGACAATTTAGCTATTAGCCTGTGGGTAAATAGCTCTTAAGAGCGGTTAGGGTCAGAGCTCCATCGGGCAGGTGGCTTATTTATCAAATGAGAGGCCTCATTCTGGTTATGACCTGCTTTTACAGTGCATGGGCAGGAAGGGGTGGAATCAGTTGCCTTCATTGGGTCTTTTCTTGGAGCTGTGGGTGAAACAGGAAAAAGAAGAGTTAGTGATTGTGCCCCGTGGCATCCCTAAATAGTATTGTTTTCCTCTGATGAACCTGAAAGGTGACACTTAGACACGTATGTGTGATGAGAGATATAATTTCTAAAACATCCTCTTACGTGGTTCCCATTTTCCAAGGTATCTTTATGCGGTTTTCTTGAGTGTTGTTTGTAAATTGAGTTATTGGTTAATTTGTGTTTCCTATCATATCCTATCATCGTAATGATATAGTTCAGGATAAGAAATTGATAGATTCTTGTTAACTCTTTGAGGGTTGGATATTTTTTTTTCAAAAAACTCAGTTTTCTGTAAAGCACACAATGCACAGGTTTCACATATAAATCAACATAAAACATCTATTGCTATGTTCTCTCTCTGGTAGCAGTGGCTGCGCAAGGGTGGCTCGATGCCCAGTAGAAATGCACGGTGGGCCAGCTACCTCTCTATCTTCACACAGCATTTGAGGTGTGACGCAATATGGTTTGTACCTCTTGTCATCATAAGTGGTGGTCCTCCTAGGTGAATGCTGCTATAGGCGTATCAGCTAACATGAACATGTTCAGCACCATGATCAGCTGGGGACCAATAGGCTGATGCTGGTACCTCACTTTCGTCCAGATCACTTGCATCAAACTTTGAGTCCAATTCAGCAATAATACGTAAAACGTCCATGGAGAATTTTGCTTTGCACATTTGCTTTAGTCTTGCCAGATGTCAATGCCATTTTAGAGGCTGTTTGCTCTTTGGTAATAATGCAATCACAGGGAATCGAGGTCAAATCAGCAAAGCTACTTAACTTTCCTTCAAGCAAAGAGAGTTGAACTAAAAAGTAAGAGCAAGTTTTGTTCGCAGTTTACAGCCGATTACCGTCCTCTACCCCTGAATTTCGACCAAATTCAACATCAGCCCTGAAAGAGTTAATCATGGTGGACTGACAACCAAGTAAGAATTTCACTGTACTCTGTGCATGCAACAATATGACTTCTACAGTACTACTACTGTTACTACTTTGAATGTGAGTGATGATAACAGCAACACATAAGTATATAATACTAGCCAACCCGTGGCGTAGCATAAGCCGCATAATCAGGCCGCTTTTTAAATGATTTTTAAGCACAGAGGAAAAAATAAACATTTGAAAATCCGTAATTTAATAAACCACCAAGAAAAGTAACATTGCAACAATGCACGCTACGAACACGCTACGCTCCAACAATGATGGACGGATTAAAAGGCAGAAGTCTACGTGACCATCATCATCAAGCCTTTCCGTGAAAATCCTAAATCCAAAGAGGACTGTTTCATTTATGTTAGGTAGAATGTTCAGAGGGGACTGGGCGGTCTCATGGTCTGGAATCCCTACAGATTTTATTTTTTCTCCAGCTGTCTGGAGTTTTTTTGTTTTTTCTGTCCCCCCGGCCATTGAACCTTACTCTTATTCGATGTTAATTAATGTTGATTTATTTTGTTTTATAATTGTGTCTTTCATTTTTCTATTCTTTAATATGTAAAGCACTTTGAGCTACTGTTTGTATGAAAATGTGCTATATAAATAAATGTTGTTGTTGTTGTTAAACGTTGAATTCTTCCTTTTAATCCGTCCATCATTGTTGGAGCATCATGAAGCTTTGAGTAGGTGGAGGTGGCGCAGGCCACCACCACAAAGAAACCGGAAAAAGAAACAGAAAAGAGAGTAGGGGTCAGTACCGATTTTAGAACCACCATGAATAGTTATTATGATGAATTGAACATACAGAGTATCAGGATTAAGTTAAATTACGATTAAAATGAAGTTATAAAAAGGCCATGTTAAAGTAATGTGTTTTCAGCAGTGTTTTAAAGTGCTCCACTGTATCAGCCTGGCGAATTCCTATTGGCAGGCTATTCCAGATTTTAGGTGCATAACAGCAGAAGGCCGCCTCACCACTTCTTTTAAGTTTTGTTCTTGGAATTCTAAGGAGACACTCATTTGAGGATCTGAGGTTACGATTTGGAATATAAGGTGTCAGACATTCTGATATATAAGATGGAGCGAGATTATTTAAGGCTTTATAAACCATAAGCATTTTAAAGTCAATCCTGAATGACACAGGTAACCAGTGTAGTGACATCAAAACTGGAGAAATGTGTTCGGATTTCCTTTTCCTAGTTAGGATTCTAGCAGCTGCATTCTGCATTAGTTGTAAACGATTTATGTCTTTAATAATAATAATCCATTTTATTTTTATAGCACCTTTCCACTTGGGATAAATTGGGATCTTGAGGTGGTTTGTTGTGGTGGGTGCGGCAGTTTGCTGTATCAATCTGTGCTCCCAACCCCTTTCCCATACTCAAGGTGCTTCACAGAGTCTCAGGGAAAAAAAAAAAAAAACAGCAGGGTATGTAACATTGGATACAAGTAATATCCCATCATATTCCCATCTGCCTCCCAGTACGGAGTCCTAGGTTCACTTCCCGGTTCCTCCCTGCATGGAGTTTGCATGTTCTCCCTGTGTGTGTGGGTTTCCTCCCTCAGTCCAAAGACATGCTGGTTAGGTGCATTGGCGATCCTAAATTGTCCCTAGTGGGTGGGGGTGTGTGTATGTGTGTGCATCCTGCGGTGGGCTGGCACCCTGCCCGGGCTTTGTTCTTGCCTTGCACCCTATGTTGGCTGGGATTGGCTCCATCAGACCCCTGTGACCCTGTGTTAGTATATAGAGGGTTGGTAAATGACTGACTGACTAACTTTAGCCATATGATAACAGCGGAAAGGAAAGGAAAAACCCCAGTAGGCAGCATCCCTAGAGAAAAAAACCCATTTGAGGATCTGAGGTTACGATTTGGAATATAAGGTGTCAGACATTCTGATATATAAGATGGGGCGAGATTATTTAAGGCTTTATAAACCATAAGCAGAATTTTAAAGTCAATTCTGAATGACACAGGTAACCAGTGTAGTGACATCAAAACTGGTGTGATGTGTTCTGATTTTCTTTTCCTAGTTAGGATTCTAGCAGCTGCATTCTGCACTAGTTGCAAGTGATTTATGTATTTTTTGGGTAGTCCTGAGAGGAGTGCGTTACAGTAATCTAGTCGACTGAAAACAAACGCGTGAACTAATTTCTCAGCATCTTTCAGTGATATAAGCGGTCTAACTTTACTTATGTTTCTTAAGTGAAAAAATGCTGTCCTAATGATCTGATTAATATGTGATTTAAAATTCAGATTACAGTCAACAATCACCCCTAAGCTTTTTACCTCCGTCTTGACTTTTAATCCTAATGTATCCAGTTTATTTCTAATAGCCTCATTGTATCCATTATTGCTGATCACTAAAATTTCAGTTTTCTCTTTATTTAACTTGAGAAAATTACTATTCATCCATTCTGAGATACTAGTCAGACATTGTGTTAGTGAATCAATAGAATCGGGGTCATCAGGTGCTATTGATAAGTACAGCTGTGTGTCATCAGCATAGCTGTGGTAGCTCACGTTGTGCCCTGAGATAATCTGACCTAACGGAAGCATGTAGATTGAGAATAACAGCGGACCCAGGATAGAGCCTTGTGGAACACCATATTGGATATCATGTGTCTTCGAGTTGTAATTCCCACAACTAACAAAATATTTTCTCCCTGTCAGGTAGGATTCAAACCAATTTAAGACACTGCCAGAGAGGCCCACCCATTGACTAAGGCGATTTCTAAGAATGTTGTGATCAATGGTGTCAAATGCAGCACTCAGATCTAAGAGGATGAGAACAGATAAATGGCCTCTGTCTGCATTTACCCGCAAGTCATTTACTACTTTAACGAGTGCAGTTTCTGTGCTGTGATTTGTTCTAAAACCTGACTGAAATTTATCAAGAATAGCATGTTTATTTAGGTGGTCATTTAACTGCATAATGACTGCCTTCTCAGAACTTTACTTAAGAAGGCAGGTTAGAGATGGGTCTAAAATTTTCAAGAGCTGAGGGTCAAGATTATGTTTCTTAAGTAGGGGTTTAACTACAGCAGTCTTAAGACAGTCTGGGAAGACCCCAGTATCTAGTGACGAATTTACTATGTCAAGAACATTATCAATTAGCACGCCTGATACTTCTTTGAAAAACCTTGTTGGTATCGGGTCAAGGACAGGTGGAGGGTTTTAATTGAGAGATTATTTTTTGTAAATCAGGTAAATCTATCCTAGTGAAAGAGTTTAATTTGTTTATAACAGGATGTTGGGGTTTAGGGGGATCCTTAGTGTTGGGGAGATATACTATGTTATTTCTAATATCATTAATTTTTGATTGAAAATACAGCGACAGCCTCACAGGTTTCACTGGAAGCACTTAGGAGGCATTCCTTTGAGCTACCTGGGTTTAGTAGGCGATCAATTGTTGAAAATAAGACTCTGGGATTACTAGCATTGTTATTTATAATCTTGAGAAATAGCAGCGTCTCTCAAGACGGACAGTGTGATTGTATTCTGTTATTTTGACTTTTAATATTTCGTGGTGGATAGTAAGTTTAGTCTTCCTCCATTGACGCTCAGCTCTACGGCATGTTCTCTTTAAATCAGACACTCTTTGGGTCTTCCATGGTATACAATGCTAGAAGATTTTTTCACTGTCTTTTCAGGTGCAACTATGTCAACAGCAGCTCTCACTTTAGAATTAAATCTTTCCACCTTACTATTTACATTGTCCTCGCTATTATAGCTGGCACTATAAACGGACTGATTGCTTAAAATGTTTGTAAGTTTTAAAGCTGCTGCGAATCAAAGAAGCGTTTTTAACAATATGCTTCTCATGAGTGTTTTTATCATTATTTCTATATTAAAAGTAGAAGAAAATGGTCTGATAGACCAATATCAATGATCTGTTTTATATCAACTTTCAGTCCTTTAGTAATCACTAAGTCTAATGTATGACCTGCTTTATGTGTAGGCTGATTTATGAGTTGTCTCAAATCAAAAGAATCCAGGAGGTTCATAAATTCTTTTACTTTTAGATCACACTGATTATCTATATGAAAATTAAAGTCGCCAACTATTAGGAGTGTGTCATAGTTAGTAATTAAAATTGACATTAAGTCAGAGAATTCCTCAAAAAACGACGCGTTATATTTAGGAGGTCTATACACGGATAGTACTAGAACTTGAGAATCTCCATGAATAACAACGGCGAGATACTCAAAGGACTTGAACTTACCAAAACTGACATCTTTACATTTTAATGGCTCGAGTAAATGTTAGCCAATCCGCCCCCTTTTCCCTGGCGGTTTGCGAGTAAAACTGTAATCCGGAGGCAGATTCGATTAAAACTGCCGCATCTGAATTCAAGCCATGTTTCATTTAGTGCAATAAGATCTATTTTTATCACTAATAAGATCGTTGATAAAAACGTTTTGTTAGTTAAAGCTCTAACATTTAATAGTGCCATATTTAATGTTTCGAGGTGCAGAGATGAGTACTATGTGCGTTATTGTTATTTGGAATAGGAACTAAATTATTATTATTAGCCGCTCTGTGTGTATTTTTGTTTAATCTGTGATCTGTTTTATAGTTTTAATACATTGTTCCTCTAAAATAGTGATTTTAATTAGATTATTGGAGTTTATGCCGTATTTCCTAGGTTTTCTACGTGCATTGAGATTGCTTATTACAGTATTAATGGTGTGCACTTTAACGGAAGACTCTATTAAACATTCATCATGTCCTGGCACAGCAGTATTATTTCGGAAGGGGTTAAGAGCAGAGATAGATAGTCAAGAAAACGAATTACCTTCGATATGTTTTCGGAGAGGACCCGGCGCCAAACTGTTCGGATGCAGGCCATCACGCTTGAAGAGACGCGCCTTTCCAAAAGAGATTCCAATTGTTGATGAAACCGACATCCTTTTTCTTGCAGAAACCCTGTAGCCAGTTGTTCAATCCTAGCAGACGACTGTAGTACTCGTTGGATCGTCTGACGAGAGGTAGTGGACCAAACGAAGATCTTTGCCGATGGGGTCCTCTCCTTCGTGTCTTTAATCAAAGCTGCGAAGTCAGCCTTCAGGATTTCTGATTGTCGGTGCCTTATATCGTTTACGCCGGCATGCAAGACGATTGATCCAACTGCCCTCTCCTTGTGTTTCTCGTAGACTGCTGGCGCACGTTTCATTACATCTCGTACACGAGCACCGGGAAAACAAGAAACAAACGATTTTGCATTAGGGCATGCGACATTAAGGTTTCTAACGATAGAATCACCTACCACTAATACATCACCAGGTGCTGAAGGCGAAATGGGGACGCGGAGAGGGTCAAACCGGTTCTGAGATAAAATGCTCGCCTGTGCCGATGGAGGTGCTCTGGCCTTGAACCCCGCCTGCATAGCTGAAATCCACCGAGGTCAGCAGCGGCGCGCCCTACGAGACGCTGGGGTGAGGTCGGCACAACGCGGGGTTGATGTTTCGCCGGTTCCAGATGGCAAGGACGGTTTATCCAACAGCCGGGCCTTCAGATTTCTCAGGCATTTCCGTCGGGACAGGAGTTTCTGAATCTGTTCATCAAGTGCTTGGAGTTCCTCAATTACAAGTGCATCACAGACCTGTTAATGCTCAATCTCACGTGGCTGAAAGCCACTTGTCCCTCTAAGAATTTGGACGCCGACCGTTTTTGGGTCGTGTAACTATTTAGCAGGCGGGAGTCTCGTTCGTTTTCGGAAATAACCAGCCAAATCGCTCCACCAACTAAGAACTGCCATGCACAACCACCCACAGAATCAAGAAAGAGCTATCAATCTGTCAATCCTGTGCGTGTCCGGGCCGGGTGGGGTTTCCTGTGTTGAGTCAAATGAAGCGAAAGGCTCCACACCTGGTGGTGCCCTTCCGTCAATTCCTTTAAGTTTCAGCTTTGTAACCATACTCCCCCCTTAAACCCAAAGACTTTGGTTACCCGGTTGGCTGCCGGATCGCATGTTGCGGGGCCTGCATTGGTGAAGCAGGTGAGACGGTAATGAAACAGAGGCACAGGGCTTATTGGTTTTTAAAGACTGCTTCCTTCATTGGGTTTTAACCAATGCACGGAACGAACCAACACACAATCGTCCGTGCGGCGCTCAGGATGGAACGGGAGGAGAGGAGAAGGACATCCACTCCGCTCCCTCCGTCATGCTAGTCTGCTGATTTCTCGTTCAGTATACACCGCCTGCTCATGTGCCCACCTCCAACTCGTCACTCGAGTCGTTGTCGTCTTTGTACAGTTCAGATGCACCTGTGACTCACGTAGACTTTTCATTGCTCTGTGCAGTTTTGGCTGCCTTTCTATATATAATCCACCAAGACACCCAACCACAGTGGGAGGGGGGTGTGTACAAAGTGCAGGAGTATCTAAAAAGATGCATGTTTGTCACGGATGCGAATTGCTGTATGTAGCATGTAAAACAGTTTGCTATGGTGCACGCAGTCATGTGTCGTAACTGAAAACTCGGCTTTTAAAGACTGCTCACTTCATTGTGTTTTAACCTCAGTTGTAAAGGAACATTTTAAGGATCCCATGGGATACCCCTCGCAAACAGTATTACACGCCGCACATAGCGATTCACCTCCGCGTGAAACATGCCTCTATTAACAGTCAACGTGGGTCGGAGCTGCGTGTGACCTCTACGACAGACGAATATAAATGACGCCGGTTTTTCTGTGTCGTCGCGTCCGAGTTGGTGGGCGTGGCTCTGTGAGTTGTCGTCGTATCCAATGGTCTTGGAGTTGGTGGGCGTGGCTCCTTCCTGCGTGCGCCATAGGTGTCTCACTTATCGGCGGCTTAGTGAATCCACGCCCCTTCCGGCGTGCTTTCCATGGTTGTCTTGCCTTAGTGAATTATATATACTCAGCAAAAAAAGAAACATCCTCTGACTTTCAACTGTTTTTACTTCCAGTAAACTTAATGTGTAAATATTTGTATGAACACTAAAAGAGTCAACACCATAAGACATAAACTAAAAAATGTTTCACAATGTGTCCCTGAATGAAGGGAGGCTCAAAATCAAAAGTACCAGTCAGTATCTGGTGTGGCCACCAGCTGCTTGAAGTACTGCAGTGCATCTCCTCCTCATGGACTGGACCAGATTTGTCAGTTCTTGCTGTGAGATGTTACCCCACTCTTCCACCAAGGCACCTGCAAGTTCCTGGACATTTCTGGGGGTAATGGCCCTAGCCCTCACCCTGCGATCCAACAGGTCCCAGACGTGCTCAATTCCTTTGACGATAAACACGAATCCGTCCATCACCCCTGGTGAGACAAAACCGTGACTCATCAGTGAAGAGCACTTTTTGCCACTCCTGTCTGGTCCAGCGAAGGTGGGTTTGTGCCCATAGGTGGCGTTGTTGCTGGTGATGTCTGGTAAGGACCTGCCTTACAACAGGCCTACAAGCCCTCAGTCCAGCCTCTCTCAGCCTATTGCGGACAGTCTGAGCACTGAATGAGGGATTGTGTGTCCCTGGTGTGACTCGGGCAGTTGTTGTGGCCATCCTGTACCTGTCACGCAGGTGTGATATTCGGATGTACCGATCCTGTGCAGGTGTTGTTACACGTGGTCTTCCACTGCGAGGATGATCAGCTGTCCTTCCTGTCTCCCTGTAGCGTTGTCTTATGCGTCTCACAGTGCGGACATGGCAATTTATTGCCCTAGCCACATCAGCAGTCCTCATGCCTCCCTGCAGCATGCCTAATGCACGTTCACGCAGATGAGCAGGGACCCTGGGCATCTTTCTTTGGGTGTTTTTCACAGTTGGTAGACAAGTCTCTTTAGTGTCCTGCATTTTTAGAACTGTGACCTTAAATGCCTACTTTCTATAAGCTGTTAAGGTCTTAACGACCATTCCACAGGTGCATGTTAATTAATTGATTATGGTTAATTGAATATGCATGGAAAACATTGTTTAAACCCTTTACAATGAAGATCTGTAAAGTTATTTGGATTTTTAAAACATTATTGTTGAAATACACAGTCCTGAAAAAGGGACGTTTCTTTTTTTGCTGAGTATATATATATACTAAACATATTGTCAGATATTAAAAACAGATTGGCAATAATTCCGTTTTTTGTACAGGGCCTGTCTAATCCTAAATGTGATATTAATCCACCTTAGGGCACTCTCATACTCCTGACCATACAAATAGAACAGAGTTGTCAATTCCTGCAAATGTCTTTGATCTTATTGAGCGATGTGACAGGAAAAGAAAGATGTGGAATGAAGCTCACAGATAGTGTCTGGGCTATGTACTAACCTCAGGTCCTCCTTTAGCACTTCTATCGTTTAGACAAAAGGTTCCACTGGAATATAAAGCACTTCAGATAGCGAGTGGGTTATTTACTGTTGAGAAATACGACCCTGCTGGTTGTGTATCTTTTACAATCCTTTGACTGGCAGCCATTCGGGGTCTTCAAGAGCTCATTGTTAACAGCACATCCTAACTCGTGTCTGTCAGTAACCTCATTAGTCAAACTCATTTTGCCCTTAATGGCTGCCACATCTATCAGTGCCGCAAAAACATGCCACCATTGCGCTCTGACATGGTCATACAGCATACTCTGTAAATGTTGGCAGTGAGTCAGTTGTCTGAATGTAATAAGATAAGGGCTTTATTGACTGATAACTCTGGCAGGAACCCCTTCTGTAATCTGAGCTATTTTACACTCAACTTGATTTCTCCTGAGAATGAAACAGAACATTCTACTTCTGGAATCTGTGATTCTTGTCAGCTTTAAAAGGCAATGGAACTCTGAATATATTTTAATGATATTGCATGTGGGAAAAGCCTAAGACACCTAGAGTCTCATTAAACAAATGTACAGTATGTTATCTCTTCTTAGCTGTAATTAAAAGGCAAAAGATCGCACTGCAACTCTGGGGACATTATGCTTTTGCTAGCACTAGTGAAAAGGCACTGTGTAGAAATCACTACAAACAACACAGAGAAACTGAACTAACAAAGCTCATGTCATATATATATATATATATATATATATATATATATATATATATATATATATATATATATATATATATATATATATATATATATATATTTATATATGTGTATATATATTAACACCTGATGAGCCCCAATTAGGGCTAAACACATGTCATATACTCTTTGTATAATTTGACAGGTATTTGTATGAATCCCAATCAGGATGCCAGTCTGTCCACCATTGCATTTACATAAAGTTTTTAATTTCAGTGAAATCACATTTAGCATTGATTTTGTGATATACTTTGTTTATAACCATGTTTCTTTTTATTATCATTATATTTGTATTTTATAATATCACAGTTTTGCTTTGTGTGGATGCTGTCATTTTGTGGCTGTGGTGATTCTACATGACAGAACATTGCTAGGAGTGTGTTGTCACAAGTGTGACACTTTATTAGGATTTTGTGTAAAAGACATTCATTTACTGATTGATTTTGATGATTGATCTGTTAACTTCCTTTTTTCAATTTTTGATTTTTTTAGTTTTGTGCCCTCACCCACCATAACCTATCGTTGATGGGGGAGTAGCAAAAGCTTTAGATTTGTCAAAAAAGTTTCAACGGATCTCGGTGTTTTAGGGTCCTCTGATACCTAAAACATTGATATCTCAATGATGGGTGTGTGTGTCTGTATCTTTGTGTGTGTGTCTGTTTATGTGTCACAGTTTCCGGCTAGATGGAAAAATACCAAACACGAAACTTAAGCCTGTTATGAGATGACAATGTGCTGATTATTTTTAAGCCAAATCATGTAAAAGAAAGAGGAATTTTAGAGGAACCCTCAAATACCGTAAATTCTGCAATTAATTATGAATCTTCTCATCGATTGCTATCGTAACGACCTATTTAATGATCAGAAAGATCAGCTTCATAGTGTTAAATAACTGAAATGTTATAGAATAGTTTGGGTAACTTGGTTCCTAGGGCACAAAGCCTACTGACACTCACGTCCAAATTTATTCTTTTTGGCTATAGTCATCTCCTGGTCCTTCTACTGTCCCTGTGTCATACCTTTGGTCCACTGCCTTGACAGAACCGTCTGTTAAATTAATGAATATAGGTCATGATTCGAACTTACTTGTATTTTACACAGTTTTTTCAGTTCATAGCCAGCTACCTGTATAATCCTACAACTGCTAATCAAGTTGAAGAAGCTTCTTTGCTGACAGGGTTGGTTGTAGTATGCATTATACCTTTAAAAATAACTTCTCTTCTTGTCCAAAGGTTAGGGAATTCCATTGAGTTGCAGAAGTATGTTGATGGCCACCACTATTGCTTAATACTCCCTCCCGACCTCAAGTCAGCCATTGATGCTGTTATAGACATGGGAGACCAGCTCAAGAAGCAAGAGAGCCATGATACGGTAAGCTGTTCATTTTTATGTAAATCATGAGATAACTTACTTAGTAATTGTGGGAAACTCACTCTGTATAAAAACATGATCATGATGAGTTAATGGCACTAGCCAAAATGGCCTAGTATGTCCATTAAGTGTTGGTTGAGGTTTTGATTCAGATGTTACTGATCGGTTTAAGTAGGTTTGAAAACTGATTTAACTTTGAGGTCCTGGCTGTAGAAGACAAGACCATCTCTTTTTAATTGCACGGATCTTTAAGGGTTTATTGGGAGCTACTAATCCTGTCCACATGTACTTTGCAGACATGATCAGGTAACCTGTGGTATCTTGTGGACGTTGCTACAGAGTACGTGGTTTCAGGACACTGCTGAGTGCCATTTGGTCATTGCATTTGTGGAGCAAGAGCTGTCATTGTATACTTACTGAAAAGTTGAGTCCCTTTTATGCAGGCTTGAGACTCTGTTACGCGTGTGTTCTATTTCATCTACGATTAGTGATTTTCATGGAGAATGACCCAAGTAAATACTCTAACTTTACCACTTTAAGGGTCTACTTTTTCATTTTACATATTGTGACGTGTGAGTCCTTGTCTTATACCCAAGAGAAGACGCTGAGTCCAAAGACTTCATAAAAACCAACTTTATGCCAGTCAGAAACAGACAGGGTGTTTATTCACACAGGAGCGACCACTTGAATATACAAAGACACAGCAAACAAGCAGTAACAGGGCCAGGTCAGTGGCCAGGTTAGAATGTTCCTCACATCACCCATCGGGTAACAAATGAGTTGCAAACTTCCTGTTGTCTTGGTGGCTTCATGAACCTGAAGTTTCCTTGGTGATGGACAAGTAATACTCAACAGACATGTCGACCACAATATATAAATAAAGACAAAATTCTTTCATGTTGTTTTTCACAAGTCCAATTGACTTCCCTTTTCTACTTTCTTTTCTTGACTTTCAGCTGAAAGAAGACTGGCATTATATAGCCATGGTAGTTGACCGACTTTTCCTCTGGCTGTTTGTCATTTTTACTTCATTTGGCACCCTTGCTATCTTTTTGGATGCGAGCTTCAACCAAAGCCCAGACTCTCCTTTCGCATGAGCACCCACCAAACTAACTGAAAGCCTTGCTGGATATCTTAATGGCTGGAAATGTGAGTCCATACTGAACTCTTGTTACATTTAATGGAAGATTGTAGGGCAGGTCCTGAAGAAGTCTGGTGTTACATGGCTGCCATGGGAGGAGGAGCATCTCAATGACCAGGCAATTTGCCAAAGACAGAAGCACAGTGCTTGACAAAGCTTGAAAATGATAGACATTTTTGACATTAGTAAATAAAACCAGCAGTTAGTTTTAATAATTATGTGTAGTTTCTTTTTTTTCTTTTGCAATCGCATTTTCATTACATTCAGTTGTTTTCTTCTGTCCACTGCGGCTTCACCACAGTGGGAACACGAGAACAATTTAGGCGAGAACAGGCCATTCAGCCCAACAAAGCTCACCTAAATCCTCCAAAAAAACATCAAGTCAAGCTTTGAAAGTCCCTAACGCCTTACTGTCTAACACTCTACTTGATAGCTTATTCCAAGTGCCTTTGGTTCTCTGTGTAAAGAACAAATTCCTAATGTTTCTGTGAAATTTACCCTTAACAAGTTTCCAACTGTGTCCTCGTGATCTTAATGAACTCATTTTATAATAACAGTCTCGATTCACTGGACTAATTTCTGTCATAATTTTTAAACACTTCAATTATGTCACCTCTTAATCTTCTTTTGCGTAAACTGTAAAGGCTCAGCTCTTTTAATCTTTCCTCATAATTCATCCCCTGTAGTCCTGGAATCAGCCTAGTCGCTCTTCTCTGGACCTTTTCTAGCGCTGATATGTCCTTTTTGTAGACTGGAGATGAAAACTGCACCCAGTACTCCAGATGAGGCCTCACCAGTGTGTTATAAAGCTTGAACAGAACCTCCTTGGATCCTATATAACCTGACATTCTGTTAGACTTTAATTGGCTTCTGATTACTGTATACTATACATTAATACAATTAGAAAGAAGAAGACACTACAGTTGTGGCCAAAAGTTTTGAGAATGACACAAGTATACATGTTCACAAAGTTTGCTGCTTCAGTGTTTTTAGATCTTTTTGTCAGATGCTTCTATGGCATACTGAAGTAGAATTACAAGCATTTCATAAGTTTCAAAGGCTTTTATTGACAATTACATTAAGTTTATGCAAAGACTCAATATTTGCCGTGTTGGTCCTTCTTTTTATTCGCCCTGGCATGTTGTCAATCAACTTCTGGGCCAAATCCTGACTGTTGGCAGCCCATTCTTGCATAATCAAAGCTTGGAGTTTGTCAGAATTTGAGGATTGATCACAAGTTCTCAATGGTTTTAAGGTCTGGGGAGGTTCCTGGCCATGGATCCAAAATTTCGATATTTTGTTCCCCGAGCCGTTTAGTTATCACTTTTGCCTTATGGCAGAGTGCTCCATCATTCTGGATTGTTCATTGTTTGTCACCAAACTGTTCATGGATGGTTGGGAGAAGTTGCTCTCGGAGGATGTTTTGGTATCATTCTTTATTCATGGCTGTGCTCTTAGGCAAAATTGTAAGTGAGCCCACTCTCTTGGCTGAGAAGCAACCCCACACATGAATGGTCTCAGGATGCTTTACTGTTGGTATGACACAGGACTGATGGCAGCGCTCACCTTTTCTCCTCCTGACAATCTTTTTCACAGATACCCCAAACAATTAGAAAGGGAATTCATTAGAGAAAATGACTTCAGCCCAGCAGTCCTCAGCAGTCCAATCCCTGTACCTTTTGCAGAATATCAATCTGTCCCTAATGTTTTTCTTGGAGTGAAGTGGCTTCTTTGCTGCCCTTCTTGACACCAGGCCATCCTCCAAAAGTCTTCACCTCACTGTGCATGCAGATGCACTCACACCTACCTGCTGCCATTCCTGAGCAAGCTCTGCACTGGTGATGCCCAGATCCCAAGCCACGAATAAAGAATGGTACCAAAACCAAGAGCAACTTCTCCCAACTATCCCAGAAATGTTTGGTGACCAACAATGCCTTTTCCAGCATGATGGAGCACCAGGCCAAAAGGCAAAAGTGATAACTAAGTGGCTCGAGGAGCAAAACATTGAAATTTGGGGTCTATGGCCAAGAAACTCCCCAGACCTTAATCCCATTGAGAACTTATGGTCAATCCTCAAGAGGCGAGTGGACAAACAAAAATCCACAAATTATGACAAACTCCAATCATTGATTATGTAGGAATGGGCTGCCATCAGTCAGGATTTGGCCCAGAAGTTGATTGAAAACATGCTAGGGTGAATAAAAAGAAGGACCAACACGTCAAATATTGAGTCTTTGCATAAACTTAATGTAATTGTCAATAAAAGCCTTTGAAACTTATGAAATGCTTGTAATTCTACTTCATTATGCCATAGAAGCATCTGACAAAAAGATCTAAAGACACTGAAGCAGCAAACTTTATGAAAACCAAAACTTGTGTCATTCTCAAAACTTTTGGCCACGACTGTAGAAACTAACAGGTTCCATTTTCTTAAAAACAATTTAACACTAATAAAGGAAAGAAACAAAAGATGAACAGCCTGCAGACACCCATCTCAGGTCCCACCCGTCCCTAATGAGCCGTGTGAAAAAACAGAAGTTTGCAATTATTTCTTTGATAATGCAAGGAGATAACAGGAGGCATGGAAGGATATATATTGAAATTTGTTGCATATTTGTTGTCACATCTTTCTATTACTTATCTTTGCATCTGAAACTTCTAAATGTGTAGAAGAGCAAAATTCAAGGACTTTGTCTGGTTGTGCAGCAATAGTTGGCATTCACAGCAGACTGCACTGCACAACAAAGTTTTTGCTTCTCGAACACTGCTGGGTGTTTCTTATAGATTCTTGGGTGCTGATCATGAATATCACATCATAATTTACCCATTAAGTACCATTTCAGTTTTGTCATGATTTTTTCTTATATTTGTATCCAAACATTTTTGCTCCCGTAAGCAGAGGTAGATAGAGTAGCCAAAAATTGTACTCAAGTAAGAGTAGCGTTACTTCAAGTAGAAGTAACAAGTAGTCATCCAAAAATTACTCAAGTAAGAGTAAAACAGTATTTGGTAAAAAGACTACTCAAGTATTGAGTAACTATTTGAACATAATAAATTATTTATTTTTTAGAAATGTTGTAATAAGACAGACAAAAATATAAAATAATGTGCAAATTCTCCTATTTCCAAATAATAAAGTAAAAAAATGAGTAAAAATAAATAACATCTTTACAAAATAAAGATACACAAATAACACAAAGTTCCAAATCTCAGTTTCTCACAACAAAGCTCTTGAAGCCAATACCTACAGTAGGTAACATGTATGTTTGAACAGTGCAAACTACTTACAGTGACAAGATATACTGTACACTACATTACAGTATAATACTGCATATGCACTTTGTGGTGTAGCCGTGGGCGCAATTGCATGACCGCGGGGAGTTAATAAGGTAGTTGGAGCGAGTCGCACCTCCATGTGTGGGTGCAATCATTCTCAATTGCTTCATTGGCTTCCTGCACCGTGTGATTAAGGCCCACTGAGATGGGAGTGTGTGTATGTATATATATATATATATATATATATATATATATATATATATATTGAGTGTGGCGAGCAAGGCAGGTACCCTCCCTAGGCTTCTGAGGTGCGATAACGTAAGTGTGAAGGAAGGAAGGAAGGAAGGAGAGCTGACCTCGGACGGTCTGGCTGTGATGCCTGAAGGCAGCCGAAAGGAGCTTCTATTTGCTGAGTCTCCACCTGTTACACGAGCAATGGGTGAGCCAGGAAAATGAGAAGGAGGTGGGCTGAGATCAAGATGAGTTAGTCTGCATTTTAACTTTGGATTTTTAACGGATTTATTTATTAATTTTTTTATCCTTACTTTTCACAATGATTTTTATGGATTTATATAACTATCGACAGTGTGGGTTCAGCAGACTCCCATGTGGGAAGAGGGAGTCTGTAGGGGACTGGCATCATCATACACTTGTGCACATACAAGAAGTCTCAATTTACCGTGACTGTCTGTGCATGTTTGGTTAAAATGTGCTTGTTCTTCACTCAGTGAAGTGATGGTTAAACTTCAGTGGGAGTTGGCTCTCAAGATTCCTGCAGTGAAGCTGTGACCGTTTAGCAGTGAACAGGAGCCCTGCATGACTAAAAAGTCTCTCACAGGGGGCAGACGCAGGAAGTTTGTGTGTGGTTATGTGACTGCGTGGTTATGTCTGAATGGTGAAATGGAGTCATGTGATTATTGTTGCTAAGTCTGATTGGTGAAACAGTCATGAAGTAGATCCACTGGTGACTTCTCTCTTGCAAAATCAGTGTAATGTGAAAATGGAAAAAAGTAATGAGTTGAGGGTTGCCCAATGTAGTGGAGTAAGAGTAGCGTTTCTTCTTCACAAATGTACTTAAGTAAAAGCAAAAAGTATGGTGCAGTAAAACTATTCGTAGAAGTACAATTTTTTTAAAAAGTTACTCAAGTAAATGTAACGGAGTAAATGTAACTCACTACCACCCACCTCTACCCGTAAGTGACTTACCAACAATGGTTTTTGCAGCCTGGGCATGTCCAAGCATGGAATCAGGCCAGGTTGGAAGCTGTTCTATGGAAGTTGACATCCTGGGCAGGTCTGAACGAGCTTAACGCTGTCTCAGCATGCTATAAAGGTGGCTTGGATACACCGAACCTGCTCATTTGGTTAATATAGATAGTCAATGTGTTTGTATAGTATCAGTATAGTAAAGTATAGTATCTGTAGCAATATAACAGTAAGTAAGCTTGATGCTATACTCGTAGACGTTTTGGTGTTGGCCGATATGTCTTGTCAATGTCGTAACAGCCGTGATACATTCTGCTATATCTGTGGCAAATATACACTTGTGACTCAGAGTCGCTGGATGACTGCTCTTGTGAAGTAAGCTTATCATTTGTATTTTGGCTGCAAAACTGGTGATCAAGACAAGGAATGGGCACCACACATTTTTGTGCGACATGTGCTGTCAGTCTAAGAGCCTGGCTCAGAGACACTCGAAAGACGATGCCCTTTGCTGTTCTGATGATATGGCAAGAACAGAAAGACAATGTGACGGACTGTTACTTCTGTGTGACTAATGTGGCTGGTTTCTCTGCCAAAAACAAGAAGTCAATTGAATGTCCTAATCTGCCTTCAGCAATGTGACCCGTGCCACATGACGACAGTCTTCCAATTCCGAAACCACCAGAGGATTGGACCTTAGACGAACTAGATAAACAAACTGCAATGCAGGGTACCGACAGTGACATTGACCCAGATTTTGAACTGTGCTCATCAGGCGATCCAAATCTGATAACACAGTCCGAATTGAACGATTTGGTCAGAGATTTGGGTCTGTCAAAAGCAAAAACCGAGCTGCTGGCTTTGAGACTACAGGAATGGTGTTTGCTGTCACCAGGTATGAAAATGTCTGTGTTTCAAGGCTGACATCATGATATAACCAAATTTTTTGCAAAAGTTGACAGTCTCTTGCTTCTGTTGTGACATTGAAGGATTGTTCTCGGCCTTGGGTTGTGATCACAACCCGGAAGAGTGGTGTCTTTTCATTGATTCGTCAATATTAAGCCTGAAAGCTGTTCTGTTGCACAATGGCAACGTTTATCTTTCAGTACCTGTTGGCCATGCAGCACACATGAAAGAAACATATGAGAATATGGAACTGTTGCTGAAGCATGTCCAGTATAGCAGGTACAACTGGAATATCTGTGGAGATCTTAAAGTCGTTGTTCTGTTACTAGGACTGCAGCTCGGCTATACAAAGTACTGTTGTTTCATCTGTGAATTGGACAGCCATGCCAAAGAGTTGCACTATTCTCGACAGAACTGGCCACTCTGTAAAAAGTTAGTTTCAGGACAGAAAAATGTGGTACATGAATCACTTGTCAACCCGGCAAAGATATTTTTGCCTCCTCTTCACATAAAACTGAGACTAATGAAGAATTTCGTGAAAGCACTGAACAAGGAAGGTGAAGGTTTTCATTATTTAAGACAGATGTGCCCAAGAATACCTGATGCCAAGATCAAAGAGGGCATTTTTGTTGGCCCCCAGATCAGACATGTTATGAGTGACGAGTGGTTTGAAGATCTGTTAGATGGGCCGGAAAAAATTGCCTGGAAAGCCTTCAAAGATGTTGTTGGAAATTTTCTGGGTAATTACAGACCCCCAAACTACATTCAGCTGGTAGACAAACTTCTCAAAGCATACAAGACAATGAAGTGCAACATGTCACTAAAGATTCATTTCCTCCACTCACACTTGGACTTCTTCCCTGCAAATCTCGGTGCTGTCAGTGATGAACACGGTGAAAGGTTTGCTACGATGAAGAAACGATACCAGGGCAACTGGAATCCAACAGTGCTTGCTGACTACTGTTGGACACTGCAACGTGATGCACCAGTCATTGAATACAAAGGAAAATCAGGAGCAAAACATTTTTAATTCTGTTGAATTCAATAGCTTATGCGAAACATAAACGTGACTTAATACGTTATTGTCAGTAAACATATAAATGTCTATTTCTCAGAGTTACTATGTGATGCAGTAAAACCAAAACTATATTTGTGCATACCCAGTGGGTACCTGTCACAATCAGAAAAATCTTTGTTGTGCAGTGCTGTCGATTAAAACACTTTGAAAGCAGATTTCTACGGAAGCTCTGAACCGCACAGTGAAAAAAATTATGGGATAACCCTTATTCAAATGCGTACATGAAAATATCTCGTACATATGTGAAAACATCTCGTACGTACAAGATACTTTCATGTACGTACGAGATGTTTTCACGTACGTACGAGATACTTTCACGTATGTACGAGATAAACTTAGATTAAAATATTACAAAAGTGTGCTTCGGGGCTTCCTAATTACGACCTTACCAAGGCCATGGAGCTTCAGTTTCACGTCATTTCCAGCACTTGTAGCGCAGTAAAATAAAAAAGCAGACAGATGGGCTTTTATTTATTAAAGGAGTGTGGGATGGTTAGAGTTGGGTTTAACAGCAGCATGCAATAACTACGTCAGGTAATGCCCAGAACGTCAGTCACGAAATGCCCATCGTATACCCCGTTACACTATGGTTAAGATTAGGCTTGTGGGAGGGTAACGGTTTAGTTACGTGCTTTATGTTTACAGGTATTCGTCTGCACACTTGTACGGAGCAACTGAAGAGATCTGGTTTTTTTTTTTCTTCTTGGGAAACAATTTCATGCATACAACATACTATCTCGTGCCCACCACTTACCATAGCCTGCGCACCAGGAACTTTTAAGGTCACATCTGCCAATACTGCGTGTGCACTGCATTCTTTCAGATGAGCACCAAATGCCATCGCGTGCTACTGTACATCATTTTCTGGAAACAGGACTGTCACGCATGCGCGAGTAGGAGGTCGCGGACGAATCTTAGAACACATCGAAGGATGTTCGCCGGTGGGGAATGGCGGGGTACTAACCTTGTTTCTTTGTTTTCCAGACCCAAAGACACTCCGCCATAAGACCTGACCGCACTACGTTTACTTCCGCCCTCCCTCCGCCATCTTTGATGACATCATTGTCTCCCATCATCCATCACTCCTTCCCAGCATTCCTGCACTTCCGGCTCCTCCCCTATAAAAATGGCCGCGACGCCATGAATTGTTTATGTTTGACCGATTTATTGTTTTGTGAAAATCTGGAGTGTCGACAATATAAGGGGCCGGAAAACCCCAAACCTTTTTGTTGTCTGCTTCTGAACTTATTACATTGGCGTAGTCGGCAGGATCGTTGTCCGAGGGAAATGTCGGAAGGACAAGACCTGAATGCAGTCTTACAGGGCATGAGCGCCCAACTCGCGGCACTGCAACAATCCCAGGCCGCGACCAACCGGGAGTTGGATTTAACAAGGGCCCAGCTGGCCGAAGCCCGGAGAGCTATAGCGGAGCGTCCGCGCCATACACCGCCACCCCTGGTACCTATGACGGAATCCGATGATGTGGAATCCTACCTGGGGATCTTTGAAAGGACGGCCACCCGGAACGAGTGGCAGCGGTCCGAGTGGGCGTCCATCTTGGCGCCCTACCTGAAGGGTCCCGCGCAGCGCGCTTATTACGACCTCCCCGAGGAAGAGGCCGCCAAATATGACGTCCTTAAGAAGGAGATACTGGCCCGCTACGGCATAACACCGGGCCAGCAGGCGGCGGAATGGAGAACCTGGCAGTTTGACCCAGAGAAGCCGGCCCAAGCGCAGGCATTCGAGTTCTGGGGTAAGATCGGGAGGTGGCTACGGCCAGAGGGCCCCCAAGCCAGGAAAGTGGTAGAACAAGTGGCCTGTGAAGGCCTGGTTAACGCCCTACCTAGTTCTCTCGCCCAGCAGGTCCGGTCACATCCTTATAAGGAAATGTCAGGTCTCCTGGAGGTATTGGAACGTCAACTGGCGGTCTACCGATCCGGGGGATCGGAACGGCAAGCGCGTGGGAACCGACAGGGACGGTTGGCCCACCCCGAGCCCTCTCGACGCGCTGCGGAAGCGCCGCAGAAATTCAAAGAAAAGCCGGCCTCCCCACGCTGTTACAAGTGTGGAGAGACCGGCCATCTGCTGCCAACCTGCCCCCTCAACACATCATCGGAGCCGATGGACTGCACCTGGGCTACGAAGGAAAGGTACTGTACTCCGTCTCACCCGCTGGCAAGTCCGAATACGGGAGTGGTGTTGCTTAATGGGCACTCGGTGGTGGCTTTGTTCGATTCCAGCAGTAACATTACCATTGTTTCTCGCCGTTTTGTCTTACCACGACAGTGGCTCCCGAAACATTTACAAGTCACTTGTGTACACTGTGAGACCAGAACGTATCGATCCGCCCAGTGTTACGTTACCTGGAAGGGGCAGGTGTCCAATTTGATGGTCGCGGTGTTGCCTGATCCCCCCTATCCGGTAATCTTGGGGCAAGACTGGTCCAAAATTAGCAGCGGTAGGATAAACGCCGCTCCCAGAGCCTCTTTGGGTCTAGCCATGAGGGGACGAGGTGCCCTTCCCGCGATCTCCACGCCATGCACAGGGGCAAGCCAAGATGGCGCAGGCGTGTCGGGAGTGGATTCTCGAGTGACATCCTCTGACCCGGAAGTATCCGCCGGGGAAGGGACAAGCCGGGGGACACTTCCGCCAAACCCATCTCATGATCCGTTAAGCAACCTGGATCATCAATTTCGGTCTACACCTGCGTCCTTTAAAAGAGAACAGTGGAATGATGATTCCCTAAGGTTTGCCCGGAATGCAGTTGTTCTTCCTGGTAGCACACATGCTGATGGTTCCATGCCACGCGAGCCCTTCTTTGTGTTAGAAAATGATCTGTTGTATCGGGTGGCAACTCACGTGGGTGAGGTGCGGAAACTGTTGCTAGTGCCACGTACCTTGCGGCGGGAGGTGTGTGAACTAGCACACGCTCACCTCTTAGGCGCCCATCTTAGGGCCGAAAAAACATTGGAGAGAGTTAAACTCCGCTTTTATTGGCCTGGGATAAATGAGGAGGTCCGGCGTTTCTGTCAGTCCTGTCCGGAATGTCAGATTCGCCAGATTCCGAGGAGGGACCGTGCTCCTCTCGTCCCTATTCCTTTAATAGACGTCCCATTTGATAGAATAGGGGTAGATTTAGTGGGACCCCTGGAACCCTCAAACCGTGGCTTTAAATATATATTAGTCATGGTTGATTATGCGCCCGATACCCAGAGGCGGTTCCCCTGCGCTCCACTACTACAAAAAATATCGCACGGGAATTGGTTAATTTATTTTCAAGAGTGGGTATTCCCAAAGAAGTCCTCACGGACCAGGGTACACCATTCACTTCGGATACGTTCAAGGAAGTTGCCAGATTACTCAGGATAAAGCACCTGAAGACGTCTGTCTATCACCCCCAAACGGACGGGTTGGTTGAACGCTTTAATCAGACGCTCAAACAGATGCTCCGTAAGGTAGTCAGCGCCGATGGCAGGAATTGGGACCAGCTCCTACCGCTCGTCCTTTTTGCCTACAGGGAGGTACCCCAAGCGTCTACGGGTTTCTCCCCTTTTGAATTATTGTATGGGCGACAGCCCCGGGGACTTTTGGATATCCTAAAAGAGGGCTGGGAGGCAGAACCTCTGCCCTCCTCAAATGTGCTCGAGTATGTTGCGCAACTGCGTGACAAGCTCGAAAAAATTAAACCAATCCTAAAAGATCACGTGACTCGTGCGCAGGCAGCTCAGGTCCGGTGTTACAACCGTAACTCGGTCCTCCGTCCGGGGGATCGAGTGATGGTACTTGTTCCCACATCCCATTCTAAATTGTTAGCTTACTGGCAAGGGCCATACGAGGTTAAGGAGAGAAAAGGATTGGTCGACTATTTGGTTCTCCAACCTAATCGTCGTCCAACCGAGAGGATCTACCATGTTAATTTATTAAAGCCTTGGAAAGACCGGGAAGAGCCTCCCAATGCTAGTAGGTCCCTCTCCTTATTCGCTGGCGGGAACGCCCTTAACCTCGGTAAAGAGCTTACCCCCTCACAACGGCAGGAGATTATTAAAACTGTCCACGCCATCCGACTCCCCGAGGCAAAACGCGCCGAAGTGGAATTGGAGGTGCAACGGATGTTGGATATGGACATAATCGAGGAAAGTAACAGCCCTTGGTCTAGTCCAATCGTCCTTGTTTCCAACCCTGACGGCTCATGGAGGTTCTGTAATGACTTTAGACGTCTGAATCAGATCTCCAAATTCGATGCTTACCCGATGCCCCGCATTGATGACCTTCTGGAGCGGCTAGGTGCCGCCCGATACTTGACTACCCTTGACATGACAAAAGGGTATTGGCAGATTCCTTTAACGGCATCCGCAAAAGAAAAAACAGCCTTCAGCACCCCTAGCGGGCATTGGCAGTATAAGGTCCTCCCATTTGGGCTGCACGGGGCACCGGCTACCTTTCAACGTCTGGTGGATAGAGTGTTGAAGCCCCACCAGTCCTATAGTGCCGCCTACCTCGATGACGTAGTCATCTATTCCGGCGCCTGGGAGGAACACTTGTCGCAGCTCTCAGCTGTCCTCGCGACATTGGCTAACGCCGGCCTCCGCATTAATCCCCGAAAATGTTTCTTTGGCTTACAGGAGGCCAAATATTTAGGGTACCTAGTGGGACGAGGACAGGTGAGACCACAATGCTCCAAAGTTAAAGACATCCTGGAATGGCCCCGTCCGAGTACCAAGAAACAGGTGCAGGCTTTCTTGGGGCTAGCTGGTATTACCGCCGGTTCGTACCCCGTTTCTCCGAAAGAGCAGCACCCTTGACTAATTTAACAAAGAAAGGTGCTCCTCTCCACGTGGTATGGACCGATATGGCAGAACATGCATTCAGTGACTTAAAGAAGGCCCTAACGTCGGCACCGGTGTTGCGGACTCCGGATTTTGGAGCTCCGTTCATTCTCCAGACCGATGCTTCGGACACAGGCTTGGGTGCCGTGTTGAGCCAGAGTATCGATGGTGTTGAACACCCCCTAATGTACCTGAGCCGGAAACTGCTGGAATGCGGTATGCGGCGGTGGAGAGGGAAGCCCTGGCCATAAAGTGGGCTGTGACTTATCTCCGGTACTACCTGTTGGGTCGCGAGTTCACTCTGGTGACTGACCACGCTGCGTTGCAGTGGATGTCCTTACATAAAGAGTCGAATCCGCGGGTCACTAGGTGGTTCTTGGACTTACAACCTTATAAGTTCACGGTCACTTATCGCCGTGGCGGCCTTCAGGCCAATGCCGATGCTCTCTCCCGTATCCACGACCTCTCGGTTCGGTCCGCCGGTCCTGACGGTTTCGGGCTGAGGGGGGGGTCATGTCACACATGCGCGAGTAGGAGGTCGCGGACTGATCTTAGAACACATCGAAGGATGTTCGCCGGCGGGGAATGGCGGGGTAATAACCTTGTTTCTTTGTTTTCCAGACCCAAAAACACTCCGCCATAAGACCTGACCGCATTACGTTTACTTCTGCCCTCCCTCCGCCATCTTTGATGACGTCATTGTCTCCCATCATCCATCACTCCTTCCCAGCATTCCTGCACTTCCGGCTTGAATTGTTTATGTTTGACCGATTTATTGTTTTGTGAAAATCTGGAGTGTCGACAATATAAGGGGCTGGAAAACCCCAAACCTTTTTGTTGTCTGCTTCTGAACTTATTACAGGACATATCACTGAACAGTCTGATGTTTTCCTCATACAGTTACAGTCCACAGAAATTAATATTGGCAAGTTTATAAAATCAGGCTATGCATTCAAGCCCAGATCGTTAAATCCGCGAAGCAGCACCGCTAACCAATGCACTAATTTATAGTAAAAGGAAATTACATTAGTTAGCCATTTACTTTCTAGCCCGCAGCTCGTTATTCGCACAAGTTACGAAAGGAATTCATATTTCATGTATTTACTGCGTGTGAAGTTTACCCAGTTCAAAGCGGGTTCACTAATTTAATTCTCTGGTAAACCTGGCACACTCGATCGCTTATCTGCACCAGTGAACTGTGGGATTTAACATACATCTAAAGAGTTAAATCCAAATCGGGCCACTTTAACTCCCGCTGTTTTCAGACAAGAAATGTACCCTTGTTAAAAAGCCAAACTTGAATATCCTAGTGAAATCCACTGGCCAACTTGGCACACGGGGTCACTCGTTGCATTGTGCAAAATGAACTCGTAAGTGGTGGGCACGAGATAGTAAGTTGTACTAAATTGTTTCCCAGGAAGAAACAAAACACCATATCTCCTCAGGTGCAGACGAATACCTGTAAACTAAACCCTTACCCTCCCACAAGCCTACTATTAACCATAGTGTAATGGGGTATGCAATGGGCATTTCGTGACTGACGTTCTGGGCTTTACCTGATGTAGTTATTGCATTCTGCTGTTAAACCCAACTCTAACCATCCCACACTCCTTTAATAAATAAAAGCTCATCCATCTGCTTTTTTATATCACCGCGCTACAAGCGTTGGAAGTGACGTCAAACTGAAGCACCACAGCCTTGGTAAGGTCGTAATTAGCAAGCCCCGAAGCACACTTTTGTAATATTTTAATCTAAGTTTATCTCTAAGTTTATCACGTACGTACATGAAAACATCTCGTACGTACGTGAAAGTATCTCGTACGTACGTGAAAACATCTCGTATGTATGCGTGAAAGTATCTCGTACGTACGTGAAAACATCTCGTGCGTGAAAGTATCTTGTACGTACGAGATATTTTCACGTACGTACGAGATAAGGGTTATCCCATAATTTTTTTTCACTGTGCGGTTCAGAGCTTCCTTAGATTTCAGATCCAAACCTTAATATGCAGATATTGGTGTACATATACTATATGTGTGGTCTACAACAGAAAGTTAGAAATTAAACTATTAATTCTTAATTCCAAAAGTACACACAAAAGAAAATTATAGATAACGTTGCAAAGTCTTAAACAAATACAGTACTATTATTGCAAAGTTGCAATACTGAAATTGGTCAGTAGATGGCACCATTGTTACTGAAGGCACTATTGAGAAGCGTTTTACTGCGTTAAAAATATTACTAACGTAAGAATTATAAATGTTATTAATCAATTAAATATTCTTAGATAATAGTGCCTTAAAAGAACTGTAGAGGTAATTCAAGTTCTCAAAAATATAACAAAATTACTTTGTTTTTTTACTTATTTAACTTTGACAAGGACATAACTTACTGGCTCTGAAGTACACATACATATAAACTGCTCAAAAAAATTAAAGGAACACTTTGAAAACATATCCGATCTCAGTGGGAAAAAAATCCTGCTGGATATCTATACTGATATGGACCAGGTAATGTGTTAGGAATGAAAGGATGCCACATTGTTTGATGGAAATGAAAATTATCAACCTACTGAGGGCTGAATTTAAAGACACCCCAAAAATCAAAATGAAAAAATGATGCGGCAGGCTAGTCCATTTTGCAGAAATTTCATTCCAGCCACTCCAGATCGTACTTAGTAGTTTGTATGGTCACCATATGCTTGTATGCATGCCTGATAACGTCGGGGTTGCATGCTCCTAATGAGACGACGTATGGTATCCTGGGGGATCTCCACTGAGCTCCTGGACAGTCTGAGGTGCAACCTGGTGGCGTCGGATGAACTGAAACATAATGTCCCAGAGGTGTTCTATTCAGTTTAGGTCAGGTAAGCGTCGGGGTCAGTCAATGGTATCAATTCCTTCATCCTCCAGGAACTGCCTGCATACTCTCGCCACATGAGGCCAGGCATTGTTTTGCACCAGGAGGAACCCAGGATCTACGGCACCAGCATAGGGTCTGACAACGTATCCAAAGATTTCATCCCAATACCTAATGGCAGTCAAGGTGTTGTTGTCTAGCCTGTAGAGGTCGGTGTGTCCCTCCATGGATATGCCTCCCCAGACCATCACTGACCCACCACAAAACCGGTCATGCTGAACGATGTTACAGGCAGCATAACACGGCTTCTCCAGACCCTTTCATGTCTGTCACACCAGTGGTTTGCTGGAGGTCATTTTGGAGGGCTGTGGCTGTGCTCATCCTGTTTCTCCTTGTCCAAAGCAGATACTGGTCTGTCCTGCTGATGGGTTAAAGACCTTCTACATCCCTCTTCAGCTCTCCTAGAGTAACTGCCTGTCTCCTGGAATCTCCTCCATGCCCTTGAGATTGTGCTGGGAAACACAGCAAACCTTCCTGCAATGGCACATATTGATGTGCCATCCTGGAGAAGATGGACTACCTGTGCAACCTCTGTAGGGTCCAGGTATGGCCTCATGCTACCAGTAGTGACACTGACCATAGCCAAATGCAAAACTAGTGAAACAACAGTCAGAAAAGATGAGGAGTAAAACATGTCAGTGGCCTCCACCTGTTACACCATTCCTCTTTTGGGGGTCATCTCATTGTTGCCCCTCTAGTGCACTTGTTGTTTATTTAATTAACACCACAGCAGCTGAAACTGATTAACAACCTCCTCTGCTACTTAACTGACCAGATTAATAACCCAGAAGGATCATTGACTTGATGCTATACTCTCATTAAAAATGTTCATTTAATTTTTTAGCAGTTTTATAAGAAAACAATGTAATAGAAACAAGAATGAATGAACAGAACGTATGTTACTTCATTTGATGCACATTACTCATAGGGAGGTTTCTCACAATGTAACCTTGTAACTAATACTTTAAACAGATAGTGAGGAAAAGCACGCCTTTCTCTTCTATTTCCTGCTACTCACAATGCCTTGCTTTGCAGAAGGCGGCATCAACGCCCGTCCTCCTGACGACCCAACTACGCCTCTCAGACAAAATGTAGTGCCTTTTATTTTAATTACGTTTCCATTGGGTAAACGGAATAGGATCTGAAGACTCGCAACAGGAGGCTAAAGTTTCTTTTAAAATAGGCAAATGCAGACAGTTGAGTAAAATGTAGGCATAAACTGGAGTGGCCCAGTAAATCCGATGTCACATTACATGACTCCTAGTCATTGGGTATGTCAGACTTGCTGAACACAGTTGCCGATCTCATCTCAAGACTATGTCAGTTTGAAAGAGTGCAAAATTGCTGGGCAATGCTTTCTAGCACAGTCGTGCTCATCCCTTTATCTGACAGCTGCCTTATTTAGCTGACACTCTATGAAAGGTTAAAGGGTATAGTGAGTTCAGCCGCAATCTCTACCCCTTTTTCTTTTTCCATTCTGTTGTGGTACATAAAACATAAGACTTCAGACAGACAAGCCTCTATTGTTTTTATGTTCCTTCTTCAGAGTTGCTGCATTATATGAATTGCACTTCAGGATGAGCATTCGCTGGTTGTCAGCTCTCACACGCAAGACAAAATTGAATTTGTTTGAGGGATGAGTCAGGGAATATTTATTAGTTGCTGGACATGTGGAGTGCTTGCTGGTTGAAGCCCCTTTTTAGCCCTAATAATAATAATAATAATAATAATGGAATGCCAGCTCCTACTGCTACTGATTCAGTGCTGATTTCATCTCATCTCGTTTAATTTTCTAAAACTGTTTTTCCTGGTAAGGGTGGACAGATGTCGCCCCTCGTTATCCATAATAGCTAGTCGATATTATTAGGCTTCGATGACCTTTAGTGGAGGGGTTTCGAGCTCCCCTTTGTATCAGTAGCATGTGACAATAAAGTAGCACCAATGGCACCCATTTGTGCATACACCATGGACTTGAAGGAGCATGCGCCTTTTCTTGTGTGGAGCAGGAACAAATGGCATCCATCAGGTAGCAGCACCCACTCAGAATCATCAGAGTCGGTTGACACTCTCCCTTCATTGTCCGAAGAGCGCACTTCCTTAACTTTTATTAATAGCGTCCCCTCAGATGATGCTTTTATTGCCTGATGGATTGACTGGCTCTGGTCACGTCACGTTATGCAGCAAGCTTCACAGGATCATGCCACTGACTGCCACCAACTCTCAAAGATTATGAATGAAAATACCTGGAAAAAATTGCATAATGTGACATGACCTTAAGAGAAAAGTTCAAGGGGGAAACAGAATTTTAGAAAAAGGGACATGTGACATTAAATCAGAGATATTTGACCAAAGACAGCATTTTGTTTTATATTTGCAATTAAATTAGAAAACTATAGCAAGATTTGTTTTCACTTTGATATTAAAGAGTATTTCTGTTAATCAATGCCAGAAAAGACAAATTAAATCCTCTGTTATTCAATGTTGTATAACACTAACATGTGAAAACTTCCAAGAGAATGAATACTTTTTATAGGCACTGCAGATAAACAAAATGGAAAATTCTCTAACAGTTAACTACATGGCTGAACACACCTTAAGGTTACACCACACATACATTTTCTAATATATTTTCAACAGGGATCCTTCACAGCTTTGCTTCAAAGAGGCAGCCCTTCTCACAACAAAGAAAGTACAATTACTGGGACAACTGCCTTGTCCTTAGGGGCTTCTGTATTTCACCTTCTTCTTCTTCCTCTTCATCTTTCCCCACTTCTGTGTGGGGTCCATGTGCTTGATCAACATTCTTCATACAGTCCTGCATATCCTTGATCAACATTCATTCTTCAGTCCTGCATATCCTCCACAGTAAGTACCTTTTTCCTTCAGATCTTTTACTTTATCCATCCACCTTCATTTTGGCCTCCCTCACTTTCTCTTCCATTGTAATTCCACTCCCATCACTCTTTTGCACACACATTCATTGTCTTTCCTCGTCACATGTCCATACCACTTCTACCTGCTGTCGTGTACTTTCTTAGATATCACACACACTTTTGTTGTACCTGTGCATTTCCCATTTCTTATTCTGTCCTTTTATAAATTCAACACATCTATCTTAACATTCTCGCTTCTTCCATATCTAACTTCTTCTCCAGAGTTTCCTTTACTGTCCATGTCTCAGCACCATACATCAATCTTGGTCTTACAATAGTCTTACAAATCTTACCTTTAACCTTTGCCTTAATTTTTCGATCACACAATACTCCTGATACCTTCTTCCAGTTGTTTCATTCACACTGCACTCTATGTGTTATCTCTGCATGTAATTCGCCATCTTGGCCCACTCCTGACCCTAGTCATTAAAATATAGCCACTCTTTTCAAGAGCTGTCCCTATAGACTAACTTCTGGATCCTGATCATTGTTCTTCTTATTAATTTTTAATTCTCTGTTTTCCAAAACCCTTCCCCATTCTTCCAACTTCCTCCCAACTTCTTTGTTTGCAGTGCTACACAATGCAAAAATCATCAGTAAAAACCATGCATCAAGGGATTGATCTTTTATCCCATGACTATTACCAGATCAAAGAGTTAGGAACTTAAAGACGTTTCCTGGTTAGACCTCCTCTAACTGGGATCTTGTTTGTTACCGTAACACTGCTCTAAGCCCGAGTCCTCACTCCTTCATACACTTCTCTGGTATTCCTTTCTCTCTCGTACACCTCCAGACCTCTTGATGTGGTGCTCTATTGTAAGCCTTCACCAAATCAATAAACACCATATGCAAACCTTTTTATGTTTTTCAATTCTTCTCTATGAGCTGTTTCTCCCTTGAATAAAAACAAAGTGCTCCTCTTCTATGGTGATTTCTTCAGTAAGCCTTCTCTCTATAACCCTTTCCCGAATTTTCATTTCAGCTTAATCTCTATATAGTTTCCACAATCCTTAATACCCCTCTACTCCTTATAAATGGGGTGCCTCTCCAACTCTGGTATTCTCTCTTTTTTATAGATCTTCGGCATTAGACCCCATGACACATCTACTCCCTCTTCTCCTACACTCTTCCATGTGTCTGCTGGAATATCATGCAGTCCTGTTCCCTCTCCATTTTTCATTCTTTTCTATGTCTCCTTTACTTCCTCCTTATTCTTGGTGCTAGCCCTTCACTTGGGACTCCATCCTTAACCCTTGGATTTTCTTTATTCAACAGGTTTTCTAAGTGCCTTTCCCATCTATTCTTGATCCTACCATGCTCACACAAGACTCCACCTTGTTTATCTTTCATCTGCTTTATCTGTCAGCCTTTCCAGGTGTGTTCCTAGTCTCTGCTTTTCTAAAATTCCTTCTCTTTTACTGTTTTGTCTCCAACTTTTCATACCCTACTTCCAAAACTTGTGCCTTGTCTCTTGTGCCTCTGCCCTCTTTACCTCCTTGGTTGTCTGCCTATAGATTTCTCTGTCTTCCTCCCTGCCTGACTGGTATGTCTTCTTTGCCTCTTTCTTATCCATTACCACACCCTGCACCTCTCTGTTCCACCACCATATCTCTTTGTCCCCAGGTGAGATCCTACCTGTTGTCCTTCATAACACCTCTACAACTGCACTTAATATAACTTTGCTGTTCTTCTCCTTTCATTCCTCCACATTCTCAGTTGATTGCACTTCATTTAATACTTTCTCCCAAACCTGTTCTTAAGCCCTTTCTCTTTTAATCTCTTCCCCTTTGTCATTGCTGCTGCTTGCTCTGGTTTTACTTTCCTGCTGATTCTGATCTCCCAGTCATCACCACTTTATACTACACTGTCACACTCTACCCATTTATGACCTTACAATTCTTTATCTCATTCTTCTACACGTTAAAAAGTGTATTTGGCTTTCCCTTCCTCACAAGCTGATTTACTTTCTGTTAACTTTTTCCAAATCAGATGCCATGACAAAATCTACTATCTTCTCCCCTTCCCTGTTTCTCTACCTCCTACTCCCCACTCTCCACGTGCCCTCTCTATCATCTCTCTACTGTTTCTGTTTCTTTACTTCTTAGTGTGGCTCAATATTTAATCAAGCCTGTCTGTGTTCCCAAATCAGCCCTTTTAACACAGCTTACCTTCTAATATGTCACAATAACTGGAATCTCTAGCTAATAAATACTCAGCAGCAGTGCCACCTAAGACTGGCAAAACTGTGTCCTGTGTGTGAGCAGTGTAGGTGCAACGAAAATGTTAGCTAGAAACAATGAGCTCATGACCAGTAATTCCTTTTGAAATGTGCAGCATAAGGAACTGTGGCACACTCTTCTCCACATCCAGGTAAATGACTTTTGTTCCTCTTCTCGTAGGAGTCAGGCTTCATTGACACATAGCGAATTGACCAAAAGTTAGTATTCCATGGCGTTTACAAATCTACTGCCAAGCAAAGGTCATTCAGGTGAGCAGCTGATCAACACTATTTTGCAATTTCAGTCAATTGGCAGCCACACAATTTCTGGTTAGAATACTTTGAAGAACATGTCATTTGGAGGCCCTGTATGAGTGACTGCTTGTGATTTTATGCTTGAATGTGACCTGAGCTAGTCTGCTTCCCTGTCTATGGTTGGTTAATAATAATAATAATAATAATAATAATAATAATAATAATAATAATAGAAGAAGAATTATTCAGACAGACATTGAACAGCTACAGTATATTGACACGAGGCTGACCTTTGAAAGGTTGTGAGGCTCTGGGCTGTAGAGCCAGACAGAGAGACTCCTCATGGCAGTTCAGGGTCACATACTTAATACATTCTTGTCGTGATCAGCGCTGAAATTTGGGGTCTTTCAGCCTTTTCTAAAAGTAGTAGAAGCCATTTTGCGTTCTGTGGTTAGGGTCACGTCCTGCATTTCTCTGGGGTGGGCACTTTGATTTCATCAACAGATGGGATAAAATGTCAGCCTTCGCACTGAGCTTTGTTCGATCTGTGGATAAATCCTTCAAAACCTTTCTTGATCATTGGTACGATCACCAGCCTGAAGAGGTCATGGAGACAGAAAAGTCACCATTTGTTACGATAAAGTTATGAATAGTGATCATACCATTGGAGCCAACTGCCTCAACATCATTCTCCATGATATCACAGTTCCTAGTGATGCAAATGTTTCAAACAAAGAGGTAGAAGAAATCAATAAATACAAAGACCTCAAGACTGAGGATTCACACATGTGGAACACAAAGCCTTGTATGATTCTGGTCGTGGTCGTAGCACTTGGAACTGTTTGACTAGGTCTCCAAAAATATCTCAATGAACTGGTAGGTAAAGCAAGTGATGCCCTCACTGGAAACTGCCCATATACTTTGTAAGGTCCTGGTTATCAGAATAAAAGATCTAAGGAAGCTGGTGGGTTTCTGGTAATAAACAAGTAGCATAAACTAAGAGAAAAAAAGAAGAGGAAAATAATAATAATGTTTGTGTATACAGAATTTATCGAAAAACAAAATTACAAAATACTTCACACAATAAAACAGATACATTAAACTATCACAAATATGTAATCTAAAGTTAAATCTAATTAAAAATAGTCAACATTCTTGTCATCATCATCATCACGTCATCACTGGTTAAAGGCAAGTAAATTAAATCAACAAACAAACAAATAAATAAATACATACATATGTGCATAAATACAGAAAACAACAAAGAAATAATAGGACTTGAGTTAATAAGACATATATAAAAAAAGAACAGAAGGTAAAAGACAAATTAGATTGCTGCAAACACCCTAACAAAACAAGAACGATTTGGACTGGGATTTAATTGATGGAGTCTAATGTTGCCCAGGTAGACTTGCAGTTACAATCACGAAACATCCAAAATAATCACAGAAAAAGATGGATGGGTGGATCCAGACTAAGAGATACTTTAAATCATCTGTGGTAAATGTTACAAACTATTAAATGGGGCTGTCATAAAAGTCAACCAAAATCAAAAAGTAAGAAAAAGATATGTCCACTTTAGCTTGTCTACTCTATTTCATCCACCTACCCTTCCTCCAGAAATTCAGAAAATTGTACCATCACCCCCTTGATGATATCCATTTTCAAATCTACTTAATAGTTAAGTGGCATGGTGCCCAGAGCCCATCCCAAAAGCATTGGGCTGAAGGCAGGAATCAACCCTGCACGGCATAGCAATCTTCTAAGGAGTACACTAAAGCAGACTCACATCTCCTCAATCTGATATCAAGATGACCACCTCTCCTCCAACAACTTCAAAGCAGACCCGACTAAGGAATGGAAGGAAAAGGAAAGGAATCGGGAAAACATTTATGTTTTCAACAAACACATAATGCTCGGTTTTAATTATCCGAAGTGAAAGTGGTCAAAATGAAGCCATTCCCATAATGGTAATGCCTCTTCTGTGATAGACAGGGTGAGTTTCTGTGCTGGGATGATAACATTGTATCAGGAGAAGCCCACCAAATCAACAAGCTAATTAAAAGTGTAGGCTCAATTATGGGACACACTCTGGACCCCCCTGGAAGTAGCAGGAGGAGGAGAGAATGAAACCCCTGCTGTACCTGAATAATTCATCTTTCTTAATAATGATATTATTAAGAGTAATATTAATGATCAAAATACCACATTAAAACTGGAATACCTAAAAGTTGCTTCCAGATGCCATATATTTTAGGATGATTTCATTTTTTCTTCCAGTTTGCAGTTCCTACATTAATAAACTAAAAAGCAGAATCAACACGTTTTAGTTACTTTTTATTCATAGACTGAAATAGCAGCTCCACCAAATCGTGGAAAACTCTGGAAATGTTAGGCACCCTCAGACAAAGAAAACATGAAAAATGACTTTAAAAAGCATCAAATTAAGATCCATCCATCCGTTCTGACACCTGCAGTAGGGTCAAAGCTAAAAACCCAAACAGTAACATGTGTAATAAGACTGGTGGGGCACCTGTGGGCTAACCCTGTGTAACTGAAATTAAAAAAAGAAAACAAATGCAGTTAATAGTGTTAGCAAGAACGTCTTTTCAGATGGGATTCTGCTTCTGACTGCTCTAAATGTCGGAGCATCTGTTTATGTTGAAGAAGCGGGTCCAGGCAGCCATCAATCTTCCAGTCTGCAGAGGTTAGGAAAAGAGACGATGCTGTCATAGAGCGGCCACCCCTGGAGTGCCGAAGAATTACGCTCACCAGAACCCTTAACCCAGGGGTCCTCAATCACAGTCCTGGAGGTCTGCAGTGGCTGCAGGTTTTTGTTATAACCTGGTTGCTTAAATAGAAATCAATTCTTGCCAATAATTTCATTTCATGGCTTGTTAGTGCTTTAACTCTGCTATGTCAGGCTATTCTCATATCCTAAGTTTTCTTTCCCATTCGAAGGATATCATCCAAATGATCTGAAGGCTAAAATGGAGGAGTAATTCACAGTCCTTCACTTTTTTCTCTTCACTTTCCTTCCAAGTATTTAATTAAACCCAAATAGTGCATGATAAATACACACAAGTAAAAATGGTAACACGCTAAATGGAGAAATGCTGGTGTGTCTTTTGTCATTTGCATGTTATTGCTAATAAGGAGCCATTAAAAACCAAGAATACAGCTATTTAAGACTAAAATAAGCAATAAGGGTTCAAAATCTTAACGAGTGAGACAACTAAAGTGAAGCAAAAGTGTTACTTGAGCGATAAGTGTTTCTTATTAGGCAATTGGGTTGGAACAAAAACCTGCAGCCACTGCGGCCCTCCAGGACCGTGATTGAGGACCCCTGCCTTAACCTGTTCCCCCTCAGTTACACTAAATGAGGTTGAGAATGTTGTTATTTAACGGTATTTTTTGTTTCAATTAATTCATCAAGTATACAAAGATATTGGACATTGGCATACAGCTCTGTAAGATTAAATAAATTAAACATATAAAAAAACCAAAAGCTTAAATAAGTAATAAAAACAGCCAATATTTATTCAGCAGGTGTGTATCTGTGGATCTTGGCGCTCCCTCTGTGGCTGGCACTTTGATTAATGACGTTGGACCTTTGCCATGTGGCACTGAATCTGTCGGGAATGCTGGCCATGCTTGTGATTGCTCTGTTTAAGTACATCATTTTTGTAGTTTAAAATATGCTCTTATCACTAGAACCGCTTAGCATTCTGATTTATTTGTGAAATTGTTGCATTATGGCCATCCTAAATATTTGTCACAGTGCCTATAAGTCTTCACCCCCTTGGACGCTTTTACATTTTATTGTTAATACAACATTGAATCCTAAAGGATTTAATTTGACTTTTTAGGCACTGATCAGCTGAAAAAGGGACACTTTAATGTCAAAATGGGAACAGATCTCTGGATGGTGGTCTAAATTAATTAGAAATATAAAAAAGAAAATAATCAATTGTAATAATCAAAGTATTCAAGCCTACCAAAACCCATTCAGGTCTGTATTTAGTAGCTGGCAGGAATGACAGCCATCAGACTCTCTGCGCAGGTCCATCAGCTTTGCACTCTGCCATTTCTCCTCATTCTTCTTTACAAAAATGCTCAGGGTCTGTCAGGTTGCATTGTTAGTCAACAACATAATATGAGACCCCTAACTTCTCACTGAGGCAGTCAATTGATATCAGAAATCACTAATAAAGTGCCCCGAGTATAGCCATATAGGCGTATAAATTATATGTGGTCATTATTGTCAAGTGAATATTGGGTATGTTTTCTTTTATTGCTTTTCAACTATTATTTTCTTTTACTTCATGGTAGTTGTGTCATGGATTCCCAAAACAGAAGGGCTAGCACCAAGAATAAGGAGGGAGGAAGAAAAGGGGCCCCAGAAAAGAATGAGAAATGGAAAGGCAACAGGACCAGATGAAAGGCCATCAGAAGTATGGAAGAGTTAAGGAGAAGGGGGAGTAAATGGGTTGTGGGATCTAATGTAGAAAACCTGTGAGAGGAAAAACATACCACAGGAATGGGCAGTGTGATTGTATCCATTTATAAAAAAAGGACAATATTCAGGATTGTGGAACCTATAGAGGGATAAAGCTGACATCACACATGATGGAAATCTGAGAAAGGGTTACAGAAAGGAGGCTTAGGAATAGACCACCATAAGGGAGGAACAGTTTGGTGGTTTAATGCCAGGGAGAGGAACAACTGATGCATTCTCTGCATCGAGGCATCTCACAGAGAAGCACCGAGGAAACAGAAAGGTTTTCAATTGGTGTTTATTGATGTGGAGAAAGCTTATGATAGCAGGTCACATCAGGAATTCTGGAGCATCGTGAGAGAGAAAGGAATACCAGAGAAGGAGGTGTGGATTGTTCAGGATATGTATGAGGGAGTGAGGATTCAGGTTAAAAGCAGTGTTGGGGTAACAGACAAGATCCCAGTTAGAGGAGGTCTGTACCAGGGATCTTCTTGAAGTCCTTACCTCTCTGATCTGGTTATGGGCGTGGTGGGTCCTAAGATAAAAGGCAAATCCCCTTGGTACATGTTTTTTTGTTGATGGCATTGTGTTGTGTAGCACCAGAAAAGCAGAACTGGAGAAGAACTTGGAAGAATGAAGAATAGAGAAGGGAGAGCTGTTGAAAAGAGTGGATAAATTTAAATATCTAGGATCAGTGGTAGCCCAAGGTGGAAAATTAGATGGAGAGATAACCCACAGAGTGCAGTGTGGATGAATCAATTGAAAGAAGGTTTTAGGAGTATGGTGTTATTAGAGAATTAAGGCAAAGGTTAAAGATCAGGTTTTTCAAATAGTGATAAGACCAGCAATTATATATGGAGCTGAGACACGGGCAGTAACAGGACCACAGGAGAAGTTAAATGTTGAAATGGATCTGTGGAAAAAAGACAGACAAAGAAAATCAGAGGTGCAGCAAAAATGGAGAAATATGTAGGAAAGTACAAGAAAGTAGGCTGAACTGGAATGGACATGTAATGAGGAGAATCAATGAATCTGTTAGCAAAAGAATGATAGGAATGGAAGTAGAGGGCAAGAGAAAATGAGGGAGAACATAGCAGATGTGGATGGATAAAGTAAAAGAAGATCTGAAAGGAAAAGTCTTACCGAGGAAGAGGTCCAGAACTGAGATTTGTGGAGAAGGATGATCAAGCACATTGACCCTACATAAAAGTGGGAAGAGAAGAAGAAGAAGAAGTTCTATTTTGGATTGGTTTTGTCATTTTTGAATCTCCTTAAGTTTACGATTTTTGTTAATATTTCATTGTTCCCTTGTTCTTTGTGTATGTGTTGTGTATATACTGTACAATGTATGTTCCATTATTATATCCGTTGTGTTTTGTGGGTGAAAACCCAAGACGTAGATGATGACATCACTGCTGAAGGACCATCATCAGCCTACTTATTCTGGCTCAGGGCTCACCGTTGTCTCTGTGCTTAATGGCTGTATAAAACCTTCTCAGCTGTGCTGTTCAGTTTCAAAAAGGTAATTGGGAAGTGACATCCTTCACATCTTCTTCAACACTGTGATGGTTAGTCTGTGGTGTGCTGGGCTGATAATATTACTTCAAGTGAGTCCCACCAAATTAACAAGCTAATTACAAGGGTAGATTCAGTTACATGGCACACTATGGACCCCTTGGAGGTTGTAGCAAAGGAAAGAAGGAAAACAAAACTGAGTGCCATTATGACTAGTGCTGCTCAACCTCTGTCTGACACACCAACACTGAGGACATTCAGCCAGAAAATCATTCAGCAAATATGTATCAACAAACGTTATGAGGGCTCCTTTATACCAACAGCAATACATCTGCATAAGACCATGGATATACTTAATACCACACAACATGTGCATTTGAGGATACTGCTGCTGATACTGTATGCAGGCAGGGAGCTGACTATACTTACATGCATACTTTAAGCAAATGTGGAGGATTCCAAAAAGTGCCAGTGTGAGAAATCATTCTGAAGCTGTTGTGAAGGCACAAAAACAAAAAAAAACAGCATCACAGAAGATGATATGTGAGAACTTTTAATGTACAGCATCTTTACAATGGGAATATGCAATGCTTGTATTGCCTGTGTGAGAAATGGATGAAGAAAAGCACCATGAATACATTCCCATGTCAGCTTTTAAGTCTGATGATTTGCTTCTCAGCATCGAATTGTTGATCAAACATCAAAGCATGCAGATTGATCCTGTTGGAGCTGCAATGCGACTTGCCATCAAATGTAAACAATGATACTAACATCACGTACCAAAATTTGAACATACGTGCCACCCAGATTTTTGCTGGTACTTTTAACTCGTGCATGTGTGACATTAATTTCTGGTAATGTGCTCAGAAGATGCGTCAAAAGAACACTGGAAACACATGGCAGCCATGATTCATGTGTGTAAGCATTTTGCGAGTCTCATATAAACCTCACTGGGACTAGGACTGTCAAGACAGAAGTTCTCTTTTCTCTCTTTTACATTTTTTACTGCCTTTTTAGACATTCTGGGGTGTGTTCAGACGATAGATAGATAGATAGATAGATAGATAGATAGATAGATAGATAGATAGATAGATAGATAGATAGATAGTTTCTATCTATCTATCTATCTATCTATCTATCTATCTATCTATCTATCTATCTATCTATCTATCTATCTATCTATCTATCATATAGCTCCTTTCATATCTATCTATCTATCTATCTATCTATCTATCTATCTATCTATCTGTCTGTCTGTCTGTCTGTCTGTCTGTCTGTCTGTCTGTCTGCCTGTCTGTCTATTGAAAGAGCTCAGTAAACCATAAACTAGACAGTTGTAACATACATGGAGATTTCAAGGGTAATGTCTAAACTAAGAGATACTGAAGAACAAGGATATAATGGAGAAAAACTTTTATTTAGGCGGGTTGTGCTCTATTCTAAACACCTCATGCCTTTTAACCAATCACAGTATGAAATGCATACATTGATTAACACCGTATGAAAATTCAATCTCTCTATACAGTATATAAAATCCAACGTCTATCTGTCTGTCTGCTTTTCACAAGAGAACTACTTAATGGATGTAGATTGGGTTTTTTTCTATAATTTGCTTGAAAATTCCAGTTGATTTTGAAACTTCTGTCACCGTGCTAAGTATAATAGTTCACTTGCAGCAATGATTTATTCTCGTTAATCTGAGAGTCAGGCTGCTGGCCGAGAGGTGGGGGAGGCAGGACCTCAGGAGTAGGGAGCCAAGCAGGGTACTCCTCCTCACTCAAACGCCAGCCTCCGTTTGAGTCGATTTACCTCTCACCACATGTTGGAGTGTACCTTGCCTCCACTTCTCTAGTGATACCTGTTTGTTCAGCAGACATTATCATCTAGAGATTGTTAAAGAGTAATGTTTGACATTTTTGAGAGAGAGATCAGAGCTATGTGTGTTTTAGAGGACACTTGCTCATTGGCAGAATTAACACGGCCATGTACTCTTCTCCCTACGCGGTGGGCGCTCTCCCATCAGAGCTGAGCATGATCAGATACAGTGGCAACTTTTGACATTGGAGTGTACCTACCTTCCTCTTGGTCAGAGATGCCTTGCTTTTTACATTTTTGCCAAAGAGATCACTGCTACATTCACACCTTTGATAGCAAAACCAAAAATACTGTATATCAAGAGGCCCTCAGATACGAAAGCTATCAATATAAATTCTTCTCAATACAAATTATTACATTTTTTACAATTTTTTTATTGATTTTTAAAAGTTTGTCCTGTTTCACTACTACGCTGGTGGAGCTGTGTGGGACAGCTAGTAGATTATAAAATGAACCTCTATCCTTTGTTTGGCTGACCATTCTCTTCGGGCTGTAACAGACTGCTGTCAAAGACGCTCCCCCCTCAGCTTGGTGATGCAGGTGTAATTAATGACGCAGATGGACTGGCTTTTCTCCTGCCTGATTACTGACTCTAAAAAGGTTTCATCATACTTGTCTTGTTAGAGGATAAATTTCTTTCTTTAATTTATATGTTTGATTTCTACCACACTTTTCACCACACTGCTATCAGAGAACTCAGAACTGCCACCTGACGTCCCTAACGAAATGCCTAAACTCTTTAATTTGCATTTTCTGCACAAATATACGTACATATATAATTCATTTTATTATCTGTGCATTGATTGATTGTACTATTTGTCATTGGTGTCTCTGCTGTTATATTCATCTTAATTTCCCCTTGAGATTAAAAAACTTTTTCTAATATAACCTAATCTAATCTAATGTAAACTAATCTAATCTAATCTTTATTTATGTCATTGTCTTGCATTATAATTGCTGCTTTTTAGTTAAGTTCTCAAATTTCTGCCAGTAAACTTTGTGAATGATTAGTAGACATCATTGTTACTGAATACCTGCACTTTACACATCACCTGCCTTTTAGTTTTGTAAGTATTATGGCCAAACGGCGAGCAGAGTGAATGGAATTCTGGGTAATTGAAACTAAAAGAAAGCAGGTTTATTTTCAGAAGACTTGCTGACTTCACCCTGCTGTGCATAGTAACAGACTGTCAGCAGATCCAAGGTTGGATCTCACCTGCACCAAATGCTCCTGATGTAGGTGCTCACCACTGGACAAGTGGGATGGAATAAAGATGAGTGGACAGACGGAGGCAGAGAATTAGTTGATTAGTCATTGCTGACCATCAGATTGGCCACAGCCATTCCACCCCTCCAGCACTTTGTCTTCAGGCTGCTGTCTTTGAACTCATTGTGTGGCTTTTCTTTGTGCCTTCTAATGATGTTCTGCTAAAGTTTGAACTCACGACAAAGAAATGTGTGCCCTGGAGCAATCTGAACATTTTAATAGCACATTTTCCATTTGTCGAGTCAGCTGATTTAACTGCTATTAGCACCTGAATGACCATGGCCACTCCTTGTCAGGTAAGTGTGTGCCCTCTGAATCTGCTAGCTGATTTTTTCATTTAAAGATGGCCGGCAAAGCAGAGAAACTTTTTCGAAAGTAGTCAGAGCAGAATTGTGCCCTTGATTAGGGCTTTTAGTCAGATTTATTTTACAAGTAAGCAATAGCAAAGGGCAAAGGTCATATACTGGGTCGTCCCTGAGAGAAGTTCTGCTTCTGTGTGCTTGGGTTTCTTCAGGGTGCTCTGGTTTCCTCCCAAAGTCCAAAGATATGCAGGTTAGGTGACACTAATTTGGTCCCTGATGAGTATGTGTTGTGTTTGAGTGTGGTCACCCTGCAGCGGACTGGTACCTTGTACAGGGATTAATTGTGCCTTCTGCCTTGCATCCTATGTTTTCTGGGATAGATTCCAGCCCCCCATGAATGTGCTTAGAATTAAGTGACCTTAGAAAATGGTATGGTATGGCAGTAATAAAGAAGTGCCTGGAGTAAATGTTAACAAAAGTAGAGGCAGAAAGAATTTATATTATCCTTAGATTACAGTGCCCTACATAATGCTTCGGGCAAAGACACATTTTTCCCTTGATTTACCCCTCTTCTCCACAGTTTACATTACAAATCAAATAATTCAGACATTGAGATTAAAGTGCACATTGCAGACTTTCATTTATTGGTATCTGCATACATTTCAGTCACAACATGTAGAAATGACATGACTTTTTCTACAAGGACCCCAACTTTCAGGGCACCATAATGGCTTTGGGGCGGCACGGTGGCGCAGTGGTAGCGTTGCTGCCTCGCAGTTAGGAGACCTGGGTTAGCTTCCTGGGTCCTCCCTGCATGGAGTTTGCATGTTCTCCATGGGTTTCCTCCGGGTGCTCTGGATTCCTCCCACTCTCCAAAGACATGCAGGTTAGGTGCATTGGCGATCCTAAATTGTCCCTAGTGTGTGCTTGGTGTGTGGGTGTGTGTGTGTGCACCCTGCGGTGGTCTGGCGCCCTGTTCGAGATTTGTTCTGGCCTTGCACCCTGTGTTGGCTGGGATTGGCCCCAGAAGACCCTTGTGACCCTGTGTTAGGATATAGTGGGTTGGATACTGACTGCCTGACTCGTACAGCAGTGGCAGGTCTATTAAAGATAGATAAATAGATACTTTTTTAATCCCAAGGGGAAATTCATATAATCCAGCAGCATCATACTGATACAAAAAAACAATATTAAATTAAATAGTAATAAAAATGCATGTAAAAGCAGACAGTAACTTTAAATAATGTTAACATTTACTCCCCCGGATGGAATTGAAGAGTCGCATAGTGTGGGGGAGGAACGATCTCCTCAGTCTGTCAATGGAGCAGGACAGTGACAAAAGTCTGTCACTGAAGCTACTCCTCTGCCTGGAGATGACACTGTTCAGTGAATGCAGTGGATTCTCCATGATTGACAGGAGTTTGCTTAATGCTCGTCGCTCTGCCACAGATGTTGAACTGTCCAGCTTTATTCCTACAATAGAGCCTGCCTTCTAAACAAGTTTGTCCAGGCGTGAGGTGTCCTTCTTCTGTATGATGCCTCCCCAGCACACCACTGTGTAGAAGAGGGCACTCGCCACAACCGTCTGATAGAACATCTGCAGCATCTTATTGCAGATGTTGAAGGAAGCCAACTTTCTAAGGAAGTATAGTCGGCTCTGTCCTCTCTTGCACAGAGCATCAGTATTGGCAGTCCAGTCCAATTTATCATCCAGCTGCACTCCCAGGTATTTATAGGTCTGTACCCTCTGCAAACAGTCACCTCTGATGATCACAGGGTCCATGAGGGGCTTGGGCCTCCTAAAATCCACCACCAGTTCCTTGGTCTTGCTGGTGTTCAGGTGTAAGTGGTTTGAGTCGCACCATTTAATAAAGTCTTTGATTAGCTTCCTGTACTCCTCCTCCTGCCCACTCCTGATGCACCCAACAATAGCAGTGTCATCAGCGAACTTCTGCACATGGCAGGACTCCGAGTCGTATTGGAAGTCTGATGTATATAGGATGTATATAAATATATATATATATACATATTTAGGACTTTGTCACATTTCCCTTGCATGCAATGACTGCTTGAATTCTGTGATTCATAGACATCACCAGGTGATGCTCTGCCAAGCCTCTAAGCGGCCATCTTCAGCTCCTGCTTGTTTCAGGGGCTTTTCCCCTTAGGTTTTCTCTTCAGCATATGGAAGGCCTGCTCATTTGGATTTAAATTGAGTGACAGACTTTACCATTTAAGAATTTTGCATTTTGTAGCTTAAAAAACCCTTCTGTTGCCATAGTAGTATACTTGGATCATTATCTTGTAAGATGAAGTGCTGTCCAATGAGTTTGAAGGCATTTACTGGAACTTGAGCAGATGACATGTTTTCATACACCTCAGAATTCATTGCGTCACTGCCATCAGCAGTTCCATCATCACTGAAGAGAAGTGTGCCAGGACCCATGCCAGCCATACATGCCCAAGCCATAACTCCTCCTCCACCATGTTTAACAGTTGAGATGGTCTGCTTTGGATCTTGGGCAGTTCCTTTTATGTGTCCACACTTTGCTGTTGCCATCACTCTGTTCAGGTTCATAATTCTACAGGCTCTTTTAAATCCTTGTTTTCACATACTGTAATCTGGCCATCTTGTTTTTGTGGCTAACTAGTGGTTTGCATCTTGCAGTGTGGCCTCTGTATTTCTGTTAATGAAGTCTTCTGCTGATAGTCATCTCTGACACGTCCACATCTGCCTCCTGAAGACTGTTTCTGATCTGTCAGACAGGAGTTTGGGTTTTGGGGTTACCAAGATTCAGAGTTCCAGCTAAACACAAAAGCAAATCTTGGGCTGGTATCAGCTTGCAGAGTCCTGTGAAGTTGTCACCTTAGCTTTGCAAGATTAGAATTGAATCTTTAAAGTATATTTCAGTATAATGTGTGTCTGTGGATCACCTGAGTCATCTTGGGAAAGTAGTCCCACCCCAGGATAAGAGGGGGTGCTATCACTAATGGTACTGTCTTTTTCTTCTCCTGAGCCAGAAGAAAACACCCAGTGAAGGCAATTGACTGGATCCCTTCCAGTCAGAGGAATCTAAAAGTGAGGCGCTCACAGAAGGTGGTATCTTGTTCTGGATCCCCACTCATCAGAGAAGGAGCTCCAACCCAGACCTGACCTGCTAATGATTCCCTGTTGTGTGATGGAAGGACAGAGAGAAGACAATCAGTCAGGGCTACAGTACAGCATGTTAAGTGGCAGCATTCTTGGGCAGCGCTACCTGTACCAATGCCGACAACGCATACTGGGAACAGGAGTTCCATAGGGCAACCTTATAGGGGTCTGTGGGTGACACCAGGGGGTACTGCAGGGATTTATGAACCTTACTTTCAGCAGCTCCTTTGACACGTTATGTGGCAACATCCCTGGGTAGCACCTATTTGCATGGATACCCACAAGGCATATTGGGAACTGGAGTTCCATGGGGCAGCTTTGTTGGGGTCCGTGGGTGACACCAAGGGGTCCTGCAAGGATTTATAAAACTTACTTTCAGCAGCTCCCTCGACATATTAGATGGCAACATCCCCGAGCAGCACTACCTGTATGGATACCCACAGGGCATATTGGGAAATGGAGTTCCATAGGGCAGCCTTGTTGGTGTCCATGGGTGCCACCAAAGGGTCCTGCAAGGATTTATGAGCCCTACTTTGGGGGGCTTCCATCTGACCTGGAAGAACTTCCTCTGGATTATGCCCTAAAACCAGATGTACTCCAAGGATGATTATAAAAGGAGCTGTTCTGCCTTACCCAGGCGACTTGGAGTCAAGTGGATGGACAACAAAGCTCGCTTAGGAGCTGTGGAGGAAGAAAACAAGAGAGAGAAAAACGCATGTTGTGCTTAAGAGACCTGTTGCAGGTATTTTTGACAAATGAATGATTAGTTGAACCCAGACCTTGTGTCTGTGGAGTTGTGTCTGGGGTGCTGCATCGCCTCGTACAGGTTACAGCATTAAATGGAGTACAGAACAAGAGTTTATAGGTAGTGCCTTTATATTTAAATTATTACTTTTGTTTATGTAAATATTTTTTTTGGTCTTGTGAATGAAAGTGAGTGCTTGTGAGTGCACATTATATTTTGGGTTTTTTTTTTCATTTAAAAAATGAAACCGTCTGTTCATATCATAGCACCAAATACTACTTTAAGATCTTGATACTGGTGTTTCCTATGAAAGATTTATATATGCAGTATGTTCATCAAACTTTATTGTCATTAAAGAATATGTTCATGGAAGTTCTTTCATTAGCTTGACTGCTTATCAAGTCAGATATTTTAACCTGATTTGGATAACGCAAGGTGCGGACCACTTGTGAGTATCCTCCATGTATTGCCAAGACATGTCATTATTTTGGGTGGCACGGTTGGCGCAGTGGTAGCGCTGCTGCCTTGCAGTTAGGACACCCGGGTTCACTTCCCGGGTCCTCCTTGCGTGGAGTTTGCATGTTCTCTTCGTGTCTGTGTGTTTTTCCACCGGGTGCTCCGGTTTCCTCCCACAGTCCAAAGACATGCAGGTTAGGTGCATTGGTGATTCTAAATTGTCCCTAGTGTGTGCTTGCTGTGTGGGAGTGTGTGCGTGCCCTGCAGTGGGCTGGCACCCTGCCTGGGGTTTGTTTCCTGCCTTGCATCCTGTGTTGGCTGGGATTGGCTCCAGCAGACCCCCGTGACCCTGTAGTTAGGATATAGTGGGATGGATGGATGTCATTATTTTGCAGATGGTATAGAGCAGGGGTGGGCAATGTCGGTCCTGAAGAGCCGCAGTGGCTTCAGGTTTTCATTCCAACCCAGTTGCTTATTTAGAAACCAATCCTTTCCAGTCTCAGACCTTATTTAATTTTATGGTTTGTTAGTCTGTGCAATGTAAGGTTCTTATATCGTAGATTTTTTCCTTTCCAAAGATTTTATCCAAATGATTTGAAGCCTAAAACAGATAATTTTCAGCCTATCACATTTTTCTGCTAAGGTTTTTATTAAATCAAACAGAGCATGATGAACACACACAGATGTAATTGGAAAAAAGCTGGCTGGAGAACTACTGGCTGCTTTCTTTTACATTGTATTGCTAATATGGAGCGATACATTGAATGCAGCAGTTTAAGATTGAAATAAACAATTAAGGGTGGAGAACCTTAACAAGTGAGACCACTATAATGAAGCATCAAAATGTCACTTAAGCAATAATTGACTTCTCATTAAGAAACTGGGTTGGAACAAAAAGTCTGCAGCCACTGTGGCGGTTCAGGACCAACATTGCCCACCCCTGGTATAGAGAAAAGCACATTAATAAGACTTTTCATCAGAAATTAACTTGGGCGGCATCCTTTACTTGTACAAGTGACAAGCCCTTTCTTTACAATTGAACAGCATTCCATTTTTCGAAACAGCACTTATTAAGCGTGCATCTTACTTAGCAATATTTAAGAGATTCATTTGTTTTTCAAAATGGTGGAAAATGTTTCAAACTGGGGGAAACTGGCCATAGTATCTGGCAATCCAGAGTACAGTAAAATTCACCTAACATTCTCTCTAACTGTGCAAATCTCAGGTTATTTAAAATATAACAACAAACATAGCTGGGTGGAGGTTTCTAAGGCACGGGTGGTCCCCTGTTTCTTCTGTTCATGTCCAGACTCACTCACACATTTGAAGTCATCAACTAACCTCACATTCACAACATTCAAAGCTTTGGCTTGCAGTAGGATAACTGCAGGGAGAAGAAAAGATAAATCAGAACCTGGAAACCAACACACATCTCCAAATCAACTGTCAGGGTGACTCTGGCACTCACCCTGAGGACCAGCATGCAAAGGAGCAAAACAAAAAATGCCCAATAACACAAAAAGGGAATGCTGGGCTAGCAATACTTGTGTGTCATTTCCTGGCAAACATTTTGACACTGGAATGGTGCAGACCCAGTGTGGGCAAACATATTGAACCTATGTGGTGTGACGGCTAGGGTGCACCACAAAGCCCCAAACCCCAGACACAAACACACCAACACAGTCCCAGGTTCAAATAAGAAGGGGCGGGGGGGTGTATTAGAAATACACAACCACAAAAGTAAGTTGTGTCTCCTTCTCTCACTGTCCCTCTTTGCACCGCATTGCTCTCCTCCAGTTGAGTGATGTCTGCCTTCCACCCAGCTCCGACTCACCTGGACAAAACAGAGCGGTCCCTTTTATTGAGGACCCAGGAGTACTTCATGTGCCAGGGCTTCACCCACTGGATACACTTCCCCGTCACACGGAAACCCCAAATAGTAGGGAGTGTAACTCCCTGCAGTGTCTTCTTGAGGCACCCGTGGACCCCAGCAGGGCTGTGCTACTGGACTACAATTCCCAGGGCTGCTGCCATCTAGCATCATGGGGGGATAAAATATCCTTGGGGACAGTCCTTCCCAGCCACGAAAGGTCCTGCAAATACATCCGGTCAAGATGCCCATCCATCCACCTGGACCCTCCTGTTCTGGCAAGGAACCTTTCCCTTTCCTGGTCGGGATGCCCATACATCCTGTATGGCACTTATATTCGGCAGCCAACAATGGCCCAATTGGGATTTGCATATTGGGGCATCATTGGCCACAGAACATTGGCCCAGGGAATCTGGAAACCTGAAAGAAGTCCACCTATCCATTTTCAATAATGCATATTCAGGGTAGGGTTACTGGGCACCTGGAGCCTAATCCCAGCACGTAATGGGCACACACTGGGACAACCTCTGAACAGGACACCTGACCCAACATAGGGTGAATGCAGGGTCAATTTAGCGCCAATTGTCCACCTAACCTGCATGATTTTGAACTGTAGGAGGAAACCAACATGGACACAGGAAAAACATGCAAACTCCACTCAGGAAGGACCCTGGATATAAACCAGTCCTCCTTACTGTGAGGCTGTGTTACTTATTGTGTGACAACATTAAAAAGTGGGAAAATCTGGTGTAGTGAATACATTGGTCAGCGTTACCAATCCATCGCTGGGCCAATGAGGGACTTACTGAACTTGTACTGCCAGCCATTAGCCCATTCTATGCAACTAGGGGGACTTTGATAAAGGGTCCCTTGTAGCAGTCTCCACATTGGGCCAGTGTGGTATTTAATTGAGCTTTCCACTGTGTGTACGTTTGCTGTCAATCACCCATCCAGCCCCGTTTATCTACCTTCAGGGTAATAATATGCTGACTCCTACAATGTCACTAGAAGACAATGACGTAGACTCTTTATTGTCCTTTTTAATTGACTCTTGAGTGCCTGCAGTTACACTAGACTCCTTCAAGATCCCTCCAGAGTAATGTATCATGAACGTAACGATCTGGGATAACTTTATCATGTTACATTGAGCAGTACACATTAGATTTGTGAAGAGGATCATTATTATAATGACTGGAATTGCCAAACAAGAGCAGATACTCATTTTTACACAACAGCATTCATTGCCACCAGCTTGGTTTATCTCCGGTTGCATCCGGTCTGAATCTGAAAATTCATTTACTTTGAAAATCGAGTATCATAATTCTTTCCAAATAGTTTTAATTAATAAGCACTAGAGTGTCAACTGGGTTCTCCCTAAAAAGAATAAAAAAAAAATACACAAATCAATAACTACTAATTTAACACACAATAATTAATATATAACTCATTAATAAGAATAAACGTTTATAATCAAATCCTCACTCCCACAATCATTAATAAAAGACTATATTTTGACAGAGAACATCAGTCCTCCTAAACCAAGGCCATCTTAGCAGCATCATAGGCCCCTGAGCAAAGCATTTCAGAAACCTAGGTATCAGAAAAATCATGGGCCCCTATGCTTTTGGGGCCCCGGGCCAATGCCCATTGTGCCCATACGTCAAGATGGTCCTGTCCTAAACACCCCAGACTTTCGTAATGTCACCCCACCGTTCTCAACCCCTCCCAAACATTACACCCTTTTCACTCTCACACACCCACCCACCTCAGCACAATTAAAACCAATCTGTCCCCTGTGGAATATTGGTGCCCCTCCTTACATTCAGCTTCACTTAAGACACGCCGGCGTCTTGGGGTGTCTAATCAGTGATCAGATTAGTCTATTTTAGCCAATTGGCCAATTTAAGAGAATCAGTCCCACAATTCCGTAGTTTAAAATCGCTCAGCTCCCAAATCTCCAATTAATCGAATCCTCAGTTCAGCCACATCCCATTTTTCTTAGGACTCTTTCTGAGCTTCAGCTACGAATAACGAATCCTGTGTGCTCAGCGCTTGCAATGCCCACTTTAAATACGGTATTCTCCTTCAGTGATGGGCTTCAATTGCAACGTCATTCAATCCCAGTCTATCAGCATTCTTCAACAAGTGCATTACGTTATGTTATGCTCAGTAAAGGACAATATAGATCGGTGGACGATGACTATTCAGACGGTGCATTCAGTGGAACAATAACACATACAGTAGATCGAAACTGGCCTCTCGAGTATCAACAGACCAGCTTTCTGCGTTCAGATCACTTTCGTTTTAAGTGTCGTATTTGCGAAACGAAAGCGTTCGAACTGAGCAAGGCGAGGCGATGAAACTGCCGGACCCGCGCTAAGGCGCTATTTCGCAATATTAAAGAAAAATTTCAAACTTTAACTATCAGCGATATTAGAATTGTGCTTATTGATACAAGTAAGTGGGAGATAAGAATCAAACAGCATGAGTAGCTCGCTTCCACTTTTCCCAAAAAGTGGTAGGAGTGCCACGGTGTCAGTGACATCATCGTTGGGTGTCGCGTCTCTCTTGGATTCTCTGTATTGTGTGACCATTTTAGGCGACAAGACAAGAAGATACAAGTAGGTGCAAGAGGCGACAGGTGTGACGGCGGCAAATGAGTCATCGCTTCCGGCGGGAGACGAGCAGAAACTACCGGTGACTGCTTTTGTGTGTCTCTGTGTGTCACTCGCGGAAACACTCAGGGCTGCCTGCGTGACACTCCTAAAACACACCCACCTGAAACCTTGGAGCTAAACATATACATACTGTACAACAAAACGGCTCACACTAATTATCCAAGAAAGAAAGAAATTGTATTACTATCAAACAAACAAACAAAGAAATTGTATCACTATAACACATTTTCTTACAAACGATGTAGCTCAAAGTGCTTTACAAGATATCAAAGAAATAGTTACATGCAAATAAATACAAATTAAAATAAGATGAGAATAATAATGAATAAATATACAAAATGCACTTATTTTATTAAGAGAAACAGAGTTCTTATTTTTTTCTAAGTCTCAGTTGGCCAGTGAGGACGGAGAAATAAAAAAAAAAAAAATTAAAGTAAAACTTTCGTTCATTTTAAACTTTGCTCTCACACAAGGTCGTCTTCTCCACATAAGGTGAACCTTTTGCAATCCAAGTGCATCCGTGTTTTTATGTTGTTATGCTATTAACATAAGTCATTTTATTTTGTTTTTTCCTCTCAGGCTTTACTGTCAAATGTTGAGTTGTCTTTACTAATTATTTCTTATTGGTGTTGTTCAATATGTGTTTCACTTTAACAATGGGTACTTGTATAGACAGTTTCAATTGTGTTAGTATCTGCTGGTGACTCAATATGTATTGATTGTTGACTTCTTTTATTCTTAGCAGCTTACTAAGGATAGTATGACTATGAAAAAGGGAAGAATTCCCGACGTGGGCCAGCCTTTTGATAGCCATCCAAACTGCACACTGCATTCTGAGATCTTAAATATTCCTTGTGGACTGTGAATAGATGGACCTTTCTTCATTTTGAGCTCAGACAGACTGCTGTGTTCATTAGTAATGAACATATTAGATCTGTGTATATAATTGTGGTGACCATTGGCTTGTAATTATTTTGAATAAATAGTAAAATATTTTATTTAATGCAGACTATTTGTATTGAGTAATAACCCTATTCCTTTCTCTTTTTTGGCAACTTCCTTAGTAGAAAAACAAGGTGATCAACAACAATGGTGGTTGAAAGGGCAGACACCAGTTTCATCTTGACCTTTCTCAAGCACAGATGTATGCGCTGGCTGGGTCATGGTTCATACATGGCCTGTGGTTGGATACTCAAAGACCTTCCCTTTGGAAAACTGGCATCTGGTAAGAGGCCAACATAAAAACCCTAGATGCACTACAAGGATGTCTGCAGGCATAAGCTCTTGACATCCAAACCAACACTTGGCAGTCAGTCTCCTCAGACATGTGTGACTGGAAGCAGAATGTGATGAAGAGTATCTCAAGGTGTGAGACCAAAGTGATGCAGATAGCTGACGATAAGAGTCCCATACCTAAGATGTTAGAGCTCCCTCAGCATTCTGCTGTACATGGTGTGGCAAGGACTGCTAGTCTCATATTGGACTCCACAGCCACAACAGATGTTGCTACCACCCATCCAACAGAGGTACAGATGCAAGACCCATGGGATCAAATGCTGCCTAGTATACTTGGAAGGTTATGTGTTACAGTATATTAACAGATGCTTATTCTTGGTCTAACCCGTTTGCATGTTTTCTCCTATCCATCCATTTTTTGTACTTACCTCTCCGCTAGTGCCTGGCAGTGTAAGGAGCATGGCAGCAACTAACAGTGGACAAGTCATCAGTCCACCAAAAGGCCCCCTCATATAAACACTTACAAAGTGGCCAACTTGGAAATACTGGTTAACCTGACCTGCACATCTTTTTTGATATATTACTTATTAAAAATAATTCTTTATTAAAGAATAAACAACCTAAAGGCTGGCAGAACATAGTTAGAACAATAAGTATCATTATGTTAAATAGTAAAGCCATCCCATCCTTTGTAGTGATTCCTCTGTTGGGTTTAGCTAGGAAAGCTCAAAGTGACCAAGAGAGGGCCCACCAGAATCAGATGTCCATCTGCACCCCAAGGAAACATCTTTGATTAGCGGTGAGTACCCCATTCCAACGGTTTGCAACCATCTTGAACCAGTTCTGTCACTTACTAATATTAGTTGTGGATGCTCTGTTAATCTGAGAGCTTCAACAAAGTATAAAATATGAAAAAAGGCTTTTCAGACTGAATCTAATATGGGGTCTGTAAATTTGCAAAAATGTAAATATGGATTTTGAAGAGAGAGATTTGAGGGGTCACTGTTGGCAAAGTTAAGTAGATAGATAGATAGATAGATAGATAGATAGATAGATAGATAGATAGATAGATAGATAGATAGATAGATAGATAGATAGATAGATAGATAGATAGATAGATAGATAGATAGATAGATAGGCAAAACCTTTAACCGTGTTCATAACTGACCACACTGAGATTAGCAGGGAAGAAATTCAAGTGTGAATGTAGAGAAGGAGTCTTTAGGGACATGTTGTACTTCATGCTTTTGCATGCTTGAAGCATGTTTGCAACTGGCTGGGCATAGTTTGGTGCTCTGTAGTTGCCAAGAAATTTCTCAACAACTTTCTTGAATAACTTCCATGCAATTGTCTCCAGCTTCTGTAGCAGATCTTCAAACCTCTTGTCATTGATGATATATTTGATTTGTGTACTTCTTTAATTTTCAGTTATTCATGGAAAGATCTACATCAAATATCAAAATTCTTCACGCCATACCTCATGCTGCGGAGATGCTTGGTCAAATTTGAGTAAACTTGTCTGTATGTGTGCTCTTATGAACTGACTGTCCATGCTTTGTTCATTCCCGCCTTTCTCTTTATGCTGCCATTATAGGCACAAGCAGTAACATAACAAAATGTGGAAAAAGTGATGCGCTATGAATACTCTCCGGATGCACTGTAATGTTTGCTGATGACATTGTGGTCTGTAGTGATTGTAGGGAGCAGGTTGAGGATACCCAGAGAGGTGGAGACATGCTCTAGAGAGGAGAGGAATGAAGGTCAGGAGGAACAAGAGAGAATACATGTGTGTAAATGAGAGGGAGGTCAGTGGAATGGTGAGGATGCAGGGAGTAGAGTTAGTGAAGGTGGATGAGTTTAAATACTTGAGATCAACAGTACAGAGTAATGGGGATTGTGAAAGAGAAGTGAAGAAGAGAGTGCAGGCAGGGTGAATGGGTGGAGAAGAGTGTCAGGAGTAATTTGTGACAAACGGGTATCAGCCAGAGTGAAAGGGAAGGTCTACAGGATGGTAGTGAGACCAGCTATGTTATATGGGTTGGAGATGGTGGCACTGACCAGAAAGCAGGAGACAGAGCTGGAGGTAGCACAGTCAAAGATGCTAAGGTTTACATTGGGTGCGACAAGAATAGATAGGATTAGAAATGAGTGCATTAGAGGGTCAGCTCAGGTTGGACGGTTGGGAGACAAAGTCTGAGAGGCGAGATTGCGTTGGTTTGGACATGTGCAGAGGAGAGATGCTGAGTATTTTGTGAGAAGGATGCTAAGGATAGAGCTACCAGGGAAGAGGAAAAGAGGAAGGCCTAAGAGAAAGTTTATGGATGTGGTGAGAGAGGACATGCAGGTGACGTGTGTAACAGAACAAGATGCAGAGGACAGAAAGATATGGAAGAAGATGATCCACTGTGGCAACCCCTAACAGGAGCAGCCGAAAAATGAAGATTTACTTTGCAAACTAAAAAGAAAAAAATATTGCACAGTGATCAGTGCCAATGCCATACAACGTCAAGCTCCTGGGGTCTACTCCAGGCCCAGACACTCTCTACATAGAGTTTGCACCTTTTCATCATGTAATGGTCAGTTGTCTAATGTGGTTTCTGTTCCCTCCCAAATCAATTTGCTTCTCATGTGAATTAGCGTCACTTAAATGGTTCTGGAATGAGTTGAATGTGGACACTTGGTGACTATACAAACTCCATGAAGGTCTGGACTCAGTCTGAATTTCTCAGATAGTTATAGTAATTAACAAATTCTTAAAAGTACATAGCTTGAGACAAATGTTACGTCAGTCCAAATGCAGGAGAGTTGCAATGTGTTGCATGATGATTAGCACATGAAAGTAATAATTTCATTGTACTCTATACACATGGCAATAACGACTATAAAATATATAAAACACCGGAGTGCCATGTGAATGCTAAACTTGAGGATGACTGTAATCTGCTCTCGTGCTCTCGGATTCTCTCTTCACTCTGCTTTCCTCCTTAAATCTTCATTCATTTCACTGTCTCCATATTACTGGTCACATACTATTCTTCATTACTGCAGTCCCTCGGCTTAGGAGTCAACCCCCACATGGACTTCACAGATATAATCCTCCTTCTCCATCTCATGTCTGCTTCACATCAATGTCTCCAGCTCATATTGCATGGGTTGCAAAGGCTGCCCTTTGAAACTGTGCCATTAAAGACATGTCACATCCTTCTTCAGCCCAGGTCCTGTGTACAGTTGTGGCCAAATGTTTTAAGAATGGCACAAGTATTGGTTTTCACTACTTCAGTGTTTTAATATAATTTTGTCAGATGTTTCTATTGTATAATTACAAGCATTTCATAAGTTTCGAAGGCTTTCATTAACAATTACAGTACATTAAGTTTATGCAAAGATTGAATGTTTGCAGGGTTGGCCCTTCTTTCTTTTTCAAGACCTATGCAATTCACCCTGGCATCTTGTCAATCAACTTCTGGGCCAATTCCTGACTGATGGCCACCCTTTCTTGCATAATCAATTCTTGGAGCTTGTCATAGTTTGTGGATTTTTGTTTGTCCACTCGCCTCTTGAGGATTGACCACAAGTTCTCAATGAGATTAAAGTCTGAGGAATTTCAATGTTTTGTTCCCTGGGCCACTTAGTTATCACTTTTGCGTTATGGCCCGGTGCTCCATCATGCTGGAAAAGGCATTGTTGGTCACCAAACTGTTTTTGGACGGTTGGGAGAAGTTGCTCTCAGAGGATGTAATTCTACTTCAGTATAGCATAGAAACATCTGACAAAAAGATCTAAAAACACTGAATCAGCAAACTTTCTGAAAACCAATACTTGTGTCATTCTCAAAACTTTTGGCCACGACTGTAACTACCATCTGCTCCTAAATCTGGAGGGCTGCACAGTGAGCCGAACTACACAGATGATGAAGACATCAAGTCAGCTGCAAAGTGCTGGCCCAGTGGGACAAAATGTTTAGCGTGATGCTAATGATCATGAGCACTACAGTAAAAAATAAACATACCGTACAGTGCCCTTGGAAAGTGTCACTTTTTATTGTCATACACTATTGAATCACAATGGAATTAATTTGGCTTTTTTGACATTGCTTTAATCGTCAAAGTGAAAACAGATATCTTGCAACATGGTCTAAATAATTACAAATATCCATCCATCCATTTTCCAACCTGCTATATCCTAACTACAGGGTCACGGGGGATCTGCTGGAGCCAATCCCAGCCAACACAAGGCACAAGGCAGGAAACAAACCCCGGGCAGGGCGCCAACCCAACGCAGGGCTAATTACAAATTTGAAACACAAAATAATTGATTGCCTAATATATACTCCTTTAATATGATATCCCTAAATCATTACTGGTTGGTGTTAGAAGTCCTAGGTCAATGGAGATGTCCAATGGAGATGTGGATGGGACAGCTTGTGGAAGTCAGTATGGTGGCCTAACCTTCACAAGGAAGACAAAAGAACACTGCAAACAACTCTATGAAAACATGATTGAAAAGCGGAGGATAGGGAATAGAGGCAAGAAAATATCAAAGTCACAGAATATCCAGTTAAATCAGTCATTAAGAAATTAAAAGAGTAGGGCACAACTGGATATCTGCTACAGCAGGCCATCTACAAAAACTGAGTGATGGTGCAAGAAGAAGTGACAGAGGCCACAAAGAGATCTATGAAAATTCTGAAGGAGTTACAAGTTACAGTGGTTCAGATTGGAGAGACTGTGTAGGTGACAAATGATGCCTGGGTGCTTCACCAGTTGTAGCTTTATGGGAGAGCATGCAGAAGTCACATGGGGGATGCTGAAATCAGCTGGAAGGAGGCTCTTTGTTTTTTGGCCATCAGACTAAATCTGAACACTGCACATTATCAAAACATAACATTCCTATCATGAAATATGGTGGTGGCTACATCATGCTGTGGAAATGTTTCTCTGCAGCAGGCCCTGGAAGGCTTGTGAGGGTTACATGAATGCAACAAAACAAGGGGAAATCTTGGAGGAAAATGCAATGTGGTCTCAAGAAACCTGTAACTTGTGAGAATTGTTTTCCAGCAAGGCAATAACCCCAAGCATAAACTTGAAGCTACACAGGAATAACTTCAAAACAGCAATATAAATATCCTGGAGTGACTGAGTCAGAGTCCAGATTTCAGTCCAACTCGGCATAAACCTCATTTATTTTGATCCTCGCCTGAACACATGGGATGACAAATCAGCTATTTACGTGGGAAGAACAGGTGAACCCTTGCAGTAATCATGTCAACTTCCAAAGAATTCAGAAGGTCAGATTGGTAGTGTCTATCAGGTTTAAAGCAGGAAGTAACCCCCAGATGAGGCAGCAGGCCATCCCATGGCACAATCACACCTAATGATAGATAAACAGCAAGAGCAGACATGGACTTGGGGACAAATAAAATATTATCTAAGCATTATCTATGGAGGGTGGCACGGTGGTGCAGTAGTAGCAGAGAAATAGAACAGGGTTGGTATACTGGGTCCTCCCTGCATTGAGTTTGCATGTTCTCCCTGTGTCTGTGTGGGTTTCCTCCAGGTGCTCTGGTTTCATTCCATAGTCCAAAGAAATGCAAATTACACACATTGGCAACCCTAAACTGGCCCTAGTGTGTGCTTAGTGTGTGGACTGGTGTGGATGTGTTCCCTGCAATATATTGATGTCCTGTCCAGGGTTTGTTCCCTGCCTTGTGCTCTATGCTTGCTGGGATAGGATCCAACAGACCCCTGTGACCTTCTTCAGGACAAAGATGTTGAGAAACCGATTGACTGGCCATTATCTATGGACTTGCCATTGCATTCCACTTGAACATCAAGTCCAGGAAGCCTGTTATGTAGAAGTTGCATGCTCTCCCTCTTTTTATTTGAGGGATCCGTCCAGATATGGGAAAACTTGAATAATCCATCCAAAATTTTTTTTTCCAAACATTCTTTATCTTGAGCAACATCGTATGGATGTTGGGGTCTATCAGAGTAAGCATAGAGCACAAAGCAGGAACAATTGCTAGATACCCACACACGAATCAGGTTCCTATTCAACTAACCTCCATGTCTTTGAATTAAGAGAGGAGAACAATGCACCTGAAGGAATTCCAAGTGGACATGGCAAGAACATGCAAACTACACTCAGAGAGCATTTCAGAGCCTAACATAATATTCTCTTGCCTGTTTCTCCAATTCAGAGTCGCTGGAAGCAACGTCTGGCACAAGGGAGGAATCAACCCTGGCAACGGTCCTCTGCAGGGTGAACACACACACACACAAATAATTTTCTAATTTATTAATTTCCATATATATGCCTATCAGAAAAACTGAAGAAATGAGGCAAATATAACTAAAGAACTAAAAGTAAAAGCGCCTGATTCTTCAAAGTGACTTGACACACGCAATGCAACTCTAAACTGCTCAAAGCAGGGACAGATGTCAATAAAATTAATTAGTATTATTATTATTACGTGAAGAAGATAGATAGATAGATAGATAGATAGATAGATAGATAGATAGATAGATAGATAGATAGATAGATAGATAGATAGATAGATAGATAGATAGATAGATAGATAGATAGATAGATACACAACATAAGAAAATAACCATTACTGATAAAACAATGTCATTTTTCTAGAAAATCCTCAAATTCAAGCTATAGCACTTTTTGGTAAATATGTATTTTAAATGTGTAATTATAGAATTAAATGCTTATTTTATATTATTAGTTCCCATCAACTTAAAAATAATGAAAACCCAATCTTTGGTATACATAGCATTTTTTTTTTACTGTGCACACCATTATAGATGATTTTATAAATGCTGATACTCACAAGAGGGTGCTGCAGTGATCAGTATGGCCGTCAGATTCAGCATTCTGAAGTTTGGATTCTGTGCCCCTCGCCCATGTCTCACATTGTCTTACACATTCTCCCTTTGTGTGATGGAGTTTGTCTTTGGATATGTCTTAGTTTTCTCTCACATTGGTTATTTCAAATTGATTGCATGTACATTAAGGAGCCTGCACCCCACTCAGGGTTGTTTTTTGTATCCTGTGTTACCTGGATGGGCTACGGCCATCTGCAGCCCTGAGTTGGAATAAGCTACTCTGTTGATGTTATGTCATTTTTATGTATATACTAAGCAGTAACCATTTCAGAATAACAGAAGGAAATATGGTGTTTGACAGTGAGAGACCTAATGTATCCAAACAAGCAAGAATTTGAAGGCCCATGGAGTGTTACATTTCATCCCATTGAGTCTACAATTATCTGCTTTAAAAAATAAGTTCATATATTAGTGAGAAATTTACTATTAATCTGTGCTGATCCAGCTCACTCAAGCTGATCCTGCTGAAGAGTGAATTTTAAATTAACACTCTCCATCCTCCTTAAGAAGCCACATGGATGAGTGGTGAATGTCTTCACAAACGCACAAATTCTCCACCGCACGGGAAGATCGCGGTTGCATGCTTGCTGCTGCTTCTCACTATGAATAACACTTTTAGTAAGATATGCATCATGTATCGGTGGACCTGGGTTCACTTCCCGGGTCCTCTCTGCGTGGAGTTTGCATGTTCTCCCAGTGTCTGCTTTGGTTTCCTCTGGGTACTCAGGTTTCCTCCCACAGTCCAAAGACATGTAGGTTAGGTGCATTGGCGATCCTAAATTGTCCCGTGTGCGTGTGTGCCCTGCTCGCGGATTGTTCCTGCCTTGTGCCCTGTGCCAGCTGGGATTGGCTCCAGCAGACCCCACGTGATCCTATGTTTGGATATAGCGGATTGGATAATGGATGGATGGATGTTGTAAATGCCCTGTTGTTCTTTCAGACTTTCTAGTGCTTTGAGCATGGGAAAGGCACAGTATAAACAAAATGGATTATTATCATTTTGACTTACTACTAACTGATATTCCCAGGCCTGGAAGACTGGAAGCCTTCACAGACTCATCTCTTTACTTATCCATTCATTTTCAGAATCTGTACTTTCTATTTGAGAACCGTTAACAGGTACGAGGTGCGAATTGGTCCTGGTTATGGTGCTGGTCTCAAAGAAGACCCACTCCACTCACACCTACATGTGATCATAGCCAGCGAACACCTTATTCATTCATCCTTCATTCATTCGTTTTCTTGAACTTAGTGCAGCATTGTATTTTCAGTGGCCACAGCTTATAAATAAAGTGTACTAGCCAACCCGTACGCCGCATAATCAGGCCGGTTTTTTAATGATTTTTTAGCACAGGGAGAAAATAAACATTTGAAAAATCGGTAATGTAATAAATCAGCAAGAAAACAACATTGTAACAATGCACGGAACGAACCAACACACAATCGTCCGTGACTGAAAACTGGCGGACCGCCATCGCGCATGTGCCCACCTCCAACTCGTCACTTGAGTCGTTGTCATCTTTGCACAGTCCTGATGCACCTGTGACTCACATAGACTTTCCGTGTTCCTGCAGGAGCATCTAAGAAGACGCATGTTTGTCACGGATGCGAATTGCTGTATGTAGCGTGTAAAACAGTTTGCTATGGTGCACGCGGTCGTGCGTCGTAACCGAAAACTCTGTTTTTAAAGACTGCTTACTTCATTGTGTTTTAACCTCAGTTGTAAAGGATTGTTTTAAGGATCCCATGGGATACCCCTCGCAAACCGTTTTACACGCTGCATATGGCGATTCACCTCCGGCGTGGCTCCTTCCTGTGTGCCATAGGTGTCTTACTTGTCGGGCTTAGTGAATCCACGCCCCTTCTGGCGTGCTTTCCATGGGTGTCTTGCCTTAGTGAATTATATATATAGATTTTTATTACTAATATTACACAGCAACACGGCATGAATGACAGGAAATAACCCCAAATGGGGCACCAGTTCATCACAGAGAATGCCCACACACTCACCGGACTAATTTAAACACACACGTTGTAGAGATCTGGAAGAAAACTGCAGCAGTCAGAGAAAACACAATGTCCACACTTGGCACAAGCACTCATCGGGCTAGGATTTAAACCAAGATTTCCATAATTGTGAGGAAACCAAACTGATACCTTTTCAACTCTACCACCACACCACAAACAATTTTTCAAATCAACACTATTGCTAACATCTCATTTTAATCTTAATGTCTTTAGGAAGGAAAAATGAAATCTCATTCAAATGCTAATAACTCACTCTAATGCTGAAGTACGGCTGCTTCCTCTCATCATCTGATGTAAATTCAGCAGAGGTGGCATAGTGGTTAGTTCTACTGTCTCACCATTTGTACTTTCTTCATGTTCACGTTTGCTTCTTCTGTATGTCAAACATGTACAGGTGAAGTTGACTGGCAACACTAAATCTGCACTGCCATGGCTCCTTGTTCTGAGTTGGTTCCTGAGTTGCCCCAGATACAGCCAAGATAGACCATGTCAAAAAAGAAGAATGGAAGAGTCAACGTATTTAAACATCATTATAAAACAGTTCAAGTTATTGACGTGTACTATATATACAGTACAATAAAATTATTACTTGTACATCTCACACATCTCCTAAAGTCAAAGGTATTGCCTAGAGAGCTTACAGACAGGATTGTCTCAAGGAAGAGATCTGGGGAAGACTACAAAAAAAGAATCTGTAGAATTGAAGGTTCCCAAGAATACATTGGCCACCATAATTCTTAAACAGGAGAAGTTTGAAACAATTCCTAGTGCTGACTGTACAGGCAAACTGAGCAATTGATCAACTGAGAAATTATGAGAGCAGGGTCATGGTAAGAGAAGTGATCAGAACCTGATGGTGTATCCAGCAGAGAGCATTTTTTCTTCCTGGAATGTGGTTCTTGATGCAGAATTGACTAGAACCCAAATGCTATACCTTCTGTACCCATCGGAAAATAATTATAAAAGAATGAAATATGGTACAAAAAGAGATATATGTATTAAACTTGATTTAACAGGTAGCATACATTCCCAGAAATATAATGCATAACCCTGTATATATACATATTTAGGCCAGAGAGAAGCTTTGGGACATCACGGCAAGTGGGAGAATACTGACAACTCAGATGTCCCATACAGCAGCGAGAATGTCAGTGGCACAGTGAGACGTTTCTGATGTCTTACAGGATCCTTGTCATTATAAACAATCACATAATTATATTATCATAGAATTAATTTCAGAACTGGCTGGTTATTATTACCTTCATAAAACACTGGGTTCTGTAACCATATTGGTTAAGTAGACATCAGCAGTTCCCAAAACAACCTGCTTGTGTCCTTCACACTTCTAAATCACTATGCTCCTGTTCGCCTACTAGGACCCTCTGATTCTGGCCATCTTGTTGCGCCTCACACTAACCTGCACTCTTTCAGCTCCATAGCACCCAGACTTTGGAATGATATCCCGAAATTAATTAGATCAGCTGACTCCATTCATTTTTTTAAAAAAACAACTTTAAACTCATCTATTTAGGTAGGCTTATAGCTTAACTTAACATTCTGCCCTTTCTTTCAGTTGACCTCTCTGTCCAGGTGCACAGGATAATTTGTGCGTCTGTTATATCACAAATTAGGTTATTTGTTAAGTTTTTCTTTTAGTATTGAATTTAGTATTTTACTCTGGTTTATTGTTCTTTATTCTATTTAATGCTTTGTTATCTGTTTCATCGTTCTATTTAGGAAAACATTTGTATTCAATGTTACATATACTGTACCCTGATTTTTTTTTTTCTAAGACTCTTTGAAGCACCTTGAGCATGGGAAAGGTGGTATATAAATAAAATGTATTATTATTATGACATTTTCTGCTCATCTCCCTAACCTAACTTACCGCTGTCATTTGTCAATCTCCCTGGCTGTCTCTCTTTCTCAGCTGAATTGCATGGATTTGTGAAATAAATTTCACAAAGTACATTGACACAAATAATCGTCTTTCTACAGATGGATACACTGGTTTAACTCCACTGAAACTGTGTTGAGATGGAAGAAACTTCCAGAAGGACATCCATCACTGAAACACACCATCAATCTGGCTTTATAAAGAGTGCTCAGACAGAAGCCTCTCTTCAGTGAAAGAGATGTAGAAGCCTGCTTAAGAGTTTACGAAAAGGCACCCAAATGTCTTTTAGATGGTGAGAAACAGGATTCTCTCCTCTGATGAAACCAAAACTCACATCATATCTGGAGGAAACCAGGCACCTCTCATCACCAACGGTGAAGCATAGTGGGGACGGGGGACTAGAAAAGGTTTGAGGGAAAGCTGAGGTGAGCAACCTGCAGAGATATCCTTAATTAAAACCTCCACCGCACTTGGTTGAATGCTCACCTTCCAACATGACAATAACCTTAAGCATAAAGCAATACAGGACAACTCTGAGAAAGTTCTTAACTGAACCAGCAAGATCTTGACTTGATCCAAGCTGGACATATCTGGAGAGACATGAAAACAGCAGTCCACCGACGGTTTCCATCCAAGCTGGCAGAGCATGTGAGGATCTGCATAGAACATTGGTAGACAATTCCCAAATCCAGGTGTGTGGAGCTTGTTGCATCAGAGCCAGCAAAACTCCAGGTGGGAATGGCTGCTACAACTAAGTAGTAAGTAAAGGGTCTGAATATTTTTATCAATGTAATATTTTTTTTCATTATTGTTAAGAAATTTATAAACATTTCTAAAATCAGGTTTTCGTTTTGTTATTCTGGGGTATTGAGTGTTGTTTGGGGTAGAAACAATTAATGGAAATAAATTAAGAGATTTTAGAACAAGGCTGCAACATAATAAAATGCGAAAAAAGTGAAGGGGTCTGAATATTTTCTGAATCCACTATATTTACGTATGTTTGTTTATATATGTGTATATGTGCTTGCGTGTGCGAGTGCCAAATACTCCTCAGATAGGCTTCAGCATCCCACCTTTAATTGCATAACGTAAGCCTCTGTGCGCAGGATTCTTCACAATTTGAATCGACTTCAAACATTAGCAAACTCTTCTACAGTGTTTGACTAATGTTGGCGACGAGGAATTACTTTGTTCATCTTTATTAAATATTTATTTCCCCAGGTTCTTCTTTATGGCTATTGTTGCTTTTGTCCGCACGAACCGATACCTTAGCTCGTCCCACCCCCACCTTCCTGTTCCCGGTGTCGAGTCGAAACTACACTGAAACTCAAGCGCGCGCACCCGCCCCCCGGGATAAAAGTGCGCGTCCGCGGCGCATCATTATAAGTACAAGGTGTGGTCGAGACAACAGGTGGATCGATCACGCTCTTTCTCCATAAAGAATATTTTTATTTTTCTGAACTACTCAGCACTGCTTTGAAAGAATAAAAAAAGCCACACAGGAAAGAAGGGTACAAAAATCGATGTGTTTTTGAACAGCTCTTTGGAGTCACCGTAGAGTTTGTTTTTCTGCCCTACCTGAGCGCCAGGTGGTAGAGGACAAAGACGAAGAAAACAAGTCGGGAGTTTGGCGGCCTCGCTTAACGAAGACACTGGTGTACATTGACTCGATTGAAACTGATAGCTAATTGAGAGTAAATTGAAAAAGAACTTTTTGGTGCCGCTTTTTTATTTAAGAAAATCGCCAAGTTCGCGTTATTTTTTTTGTTGTTGTTGTTAGAAGTCTCTATTCAAGATGGCTAACTCCGGGTTACAAATGTTAGGTTTTGTACTGGCCTTAATAGGCTGTGTTGGGCTGATCGTTGGCACCATCATGCCACAGTGGAAAATGTCCGCGTATGTGGGGGACAACATCATCACGGCCATCGCCATGTACCAAGGATTGTGGATGTCTTGTGCGTTCCAGAGTACCGGTCAGATGCAATGCAAAGTGTACGACTCCATCCTTCAGCTGGACTGTAAGTAAAAAAGCGGCTTTTGTTGAAGCCTTACCCGTCACTTGTATGCCACTAGTTGACCGCGAAGAATTTGGTGTGATTATTGTATCTTTTTTTTCCCCGCAATACCTTTTTATTTAACGTGTTACAAAATAACCGTTTATCGTACAGAAGTATAACTATTCAGTGACCACTAAACGGCGCCTAAAGTCACTTTGATTTTTCAACTATGGAAAGTGATACAGGTACTGAACCGATCCCGTGTATATTAAGTACCAGTCTGAGAATCGTTTTTTAGTTGAGGCACATTTCGGAGAATTTGTTTACCCTATAACTTTATTCTACCCGTTTTTAAGACGGCGGTGTAATAAGGTTAAGAAAAAAAAATGCCGGGGCCGCTGTAGTGGTAGCCTACGCCTACAAATGCGGAAGATGGTTGGGCTCGGAACGGATTTTTTTTTTGTTTTTTTAAACTTTGCCAACCTGATTTCATTTTAATTCTGAACGCCTCTTTCGTATTAGCGGCGCTCCGCTGTTGGCTCCTGCTTCGCCGGATTTGCATTTCACAGCGCCTAAATTTGGAGGGGGGAGGTGGAGGGATGGACTGTACTGGCCAAACCTGTTCTGGAATTTGAACGGCCACATGACGTCATCAAACAGCCAAGGTGCTAACCGGTTCCCTGCAGGGAAACTGCGATCACTAAAAAAGATTTTAAATAAGGTCGCACCCCTCACCCAACCTACCCGCCTCTTTAAACCCTGCTAAAAATGCCGCATATAGGGCTGTACATATGTGTCTATTCGGCCAAAAATGCTTTCAATGTCTTTACATTATCTATTCTTATCCCACTGTGCTCAGTTTATTACGTTTAAGATGTGGAGATCAGGGTTTAAAATTTTTAAGATGTACTGTAATCTCGTGCTGGTGTTCTTTAATAGCACCTATGGGAGTGCTCGTCACTAATTTATATTATAGTATGTCATGCTCACATAATGAAAAGGAAGATCGAGTTTGAGTTGTACGTTTTAACATGGGAAACTTTAATTTTTACTTGCGGGCAGCTGTGAGCACTTGGTACAAACGAAGCCAATGCCTAGATGAGCTAGTTGCCTCTCTGACACCCACCCATTCATTCACACTACAGTAAAGTATTGTCCCTGGAGGTTGGGTTGGGGCTTCAGCCTGGCGTGGCAATATTGGCTGCAAGGCCAAAAATACCCGTGAGATGTGCCTATTTTGGCAATTTAGTAGGGAAAATGGATACTGATGCTGTAGTTAGCTTTGTTTAAAGGTTTGTGTGTGTTTTTAGTAACCTCAATTTTAAAAGTTTAAATTGGTTTGTAATCCTTACACCTGCTTGTGTATGGGGCAACTTTTTAAGAAGTCCTCCAAAAATTCCCGTTAAGTCCGGGTATGCCACAGCCATAAATATGAGCCAAACATCTGGTGGTTGGTTGCTGCCCATCTCTGTAATGCTGCTGGAGTAGTTGGTCTCCCCTTGATTTGTAAACATGAATTAATACATACTGTACGGTTATTGTATCCCTCCTGTTTGCAAATTGCAAGATGTCCCCTTACAGCAGTCTCTGGCTTCTTGTGCAGCAATGAGATCATTGAATATGCTTGGTGTTCTAGAGCATCACAGCCATATTTTTTTGTAGATTTGGATATCTTAGGTATGAGGTTCTAGGTACAAGACTAGACTGTTTTTGGTCATATTTGCAGTGGGCAGTTGCTTATACAATAACATTGTGTGCTCCACTGGCTAATGGATTAAACTTTAACCAAGCAGTTAATTTTAAATGCTTTTCCACCAATTCCTCATGACACCAGCAGCACTTGGTATGTAAAAATTATGACAATTCAACTGCCCACCCCTTTGCCCCCAATCCTTTAATCACCATATATTGGTTACATTTATTACATTATGTACATTTTTGTATTAGGGATTTGTCAGTTTTTACATACCCCATCTTCAGAGTCTCTTTGGGGTCAGAGTGCAGGGTCGGCTGTTTTACAAGGCCCCTGGAGCAAACTTCTGGTTAAAGGACATTATTCCTTCTGTCACTGTTGGGATTCAAACCAGCCCAGATACTTTTGCTACAGAGCCACCACTCTGTTCAAGTGTGTTAGATTGCATCTAAGCTAAATAGTCATGTTGGCCAACATTGAGAAAGCTGGGATTTCTAGTTCTCTATGTTGGTGGTGGTAGCAATAATACATTTTATTTATATAGCGCCTTTCCCATGGTTAAGGCTGGAATAAATGTATCTGATTACCCTGTCACTGTTTAATTGTTTTTGTAGAGTGTATGTTTTCATGCAATACAGTGGTGTAGTGCCTGGTGGCGTAGTTGCTATAGATGCAGCTCTTGATTTTTATCTCAAACCCAATTTTCTGTGTGGAAGCTACATGGTCTCCCACTGTGTGCTTTTTTTCCTCCAGATACTCCTGAAGGTTTTGTTTAACTGATATTTCCTTGTTGCCCCTATATGTGTAAGAGGGGCCCTGCAGTGGTTTGCCATTCCTTTTCAAGATTTTCTGCCTTGTCCAGTACTGCTACGATAGGCTCTGGCTGCTTATAACAATGTAATGCATTAGCTGGGTCTGAGAATGTTTATTTGGTTTACATGCTTTATTTGTCATGCATACAATGCATTAGAGAATGTGTGACCTGGGGGTCATGAAGGTGTACTCCCCCCAAATCCAGGCCACTAATTAAGCCCCAAGACCAGCTTTTCTGAAACCTGGTGTTCTCGGCCTTTAGAAGGATGAGATTGAGAGTGATGATTAAAAAGCTTTTGAAGGGATACAGCCATGCTTAACTTGTAAAGCCAACGGCACATTTACAAGTTGGGCGTGGGTGCAAACATTTCAAATGGCCTCCAGTGTCTCCCTTCTGTCAGGTAGCTGAAAGTCAGGAAGTCCTTGGTTAATTTTGCAGAAGTGGAGCAGTGTGAGCTGTTGGGCGTTTTATTATTTTTAAATAAATGGCTGCATAATGATGTTAGCATTAAAGGGAAATCCACTTGGTATGACATTCTCAAACCTGCCTGATCAATTGAGTATCCACTAGAGCCTATTCTGTCAACACTGGGTGCAAGGCAGGAATGATCCATACACTGTCACCCTATCCACTTAACCCCTCCTTGGTGCACACCCTGACACAATCGATTTTGAAATGGTAAACCGTCTCACTAGGACTTTGTTGGAAATGTGGGATGGGATTTAGGAATTGTTTGAGAGTCAATTGGTAGGATGATCCATAGCTGCAGCGAGCAAAGGATAAAAGTTCAATGTGTTTGAGAGTGCACCACAAACTGTACAAATAGAATCATAAATCTAGTTCTGCTATGTGTAAATGTAGGAATTGTTAACCCCTACACCTGAATGCATTGTTAGTAGGTGTGGGTTGGTAATTGGCTTACTCCTAATACTTGCCTACTCACTGTTCTGCTAAACTGGATAATATCGGGTACACTATGATAAACGCTATAATGTTTAGTTTGCATAGGTCCCGAATTAGTAGAGTAGAGTACTTTGTCCCGAGGCATTTTGGGTATTAACCTGCCTATAGCTAGTGTCTTACCAAGGGGCACACAGTTGGTATTGGGTTGAACTAGCTCACATAATCTATCTATATGCATTACATTGGGTGCAAATGTTAAGCATTTAATTTGTGTCCACGCTTTGTTGTGCTATGTCAATTTTTACAGTGCTCCTGACAATTTTGCATAAATGTAGTTTGGGGTGGTTTATTTTGCGCTGCATTACTTGACCCAAATTCCAGGAAATGTTCATCTTAAAATCGCATTGGCTTCTGCTCTCAGTATCGGGTATTGTATAGGGTCATGTGACTGGTCTTCATCTGCTAGATTTAAGTGTGGGCTGTCTGACAATTAAGACACTTAAGTCCTCCCAAGGCCTCTTTGTCACTTGGGCGAAAAGGCAATCTGGTTGGTCTGGTTAGGCTACATGTGCAATGTGTTCTTTTGTGTAACCGCCACATTTTAATGAATTTATTGATGGGTGAATCACTCCACTATAAAGTAAGCTGTGTGACATTGTGCATCATGTCTGCCAATGGTGTGGTCTCCTCCTCTTTTTTTTTTTTTTTTTGGTGCCTGAAGCTTCAAACCGCAGCTTTAAGTTTTGTTGTTTGACTGCCTTAAGGTTTTATGCAAGGCTAATTTTATCTTTGTACATGTACATCAGGTAAAATGGATAAGTGGTTTGGATTTGAACTGCAGCGAGTTGGTTTTTAGCTAAAATTGTATGGAATTCCCAAAACTGCATGTTGGGAGAAACTCCAAAAACCCCCAACCAACCAACCCCACTCAATTTGTCTTTGCATGTACTTAATGTGCATGTTTGCTGTATGATGGACTCCCGTCCCATCCCTTCTACTCCTACTGCTGGGTTTAGATTTTTCCACCTGTGTGGTTCCAGGAAATGGGTGAACGGACTCCGTTCAGTGTGTGTGCACCACAGTCCTAGGAAGTATGGGAGTGCATTTGAAGCATTGTCCCAACTGCTTTGTTTTTAAGGTACCTTCCATTTTAGAATAGGTCCATGCTTTTGTACGGTTTGTCTAAAATGGCTTGCTTGGCAAGGCTATATATATGTTCCATTTTGACTAGCAGAGTGAATGCTAGTCATGTACACATTGGTGTAAAAGGTGACATAATGGTTTTGAAGGTACTGGCAACTGATTTGCCCACAGCATAACCTAATCATGGTCCCAATCGCCTGTATAAATCCAGTCGTACTAATGCTAGACCAGCATGGGAGAAGGGGCTGTGGCCATTCCCAGTTTGAGCTAATTTTAAATAGCATTGATGTATTTATACATTTTCTATTCAAATTTATACACCCCTGGCCAAATTACATATTGATATTTGAAGTTTTTAAAAAAAAAAGTTTGACTATAGGCAAAGTAAAACAATGGCTTTTGAAAATGTAAATGTACAGTCTCAAATTATTTGAGATTATATATTATATCATATCTTTCTCTCATTCATTCAAGAGACCAATGTTGAAATGCAAAGCACAGTCATTCATCTGTTTTTGACAAATTTTAAACCCTGAAGCAAATGCCAACACTTGTTTAAAATTCTACATCAATCTGCCACATAATGGTGCTTAACATGACAATGAATAATGTGCCTAAAAGTAATTTACTGGTTACCTTGCTTACCTGAAATATTCCTTAATGGAGCTGAACTCTCACCACTGTTTTCCTTTTCTCTCAAACCTGAGCAGTCTAATTCCTCCTGATCTACATATGCAGTTGTTTTGTTTACTAGGATGTGTCCTTTTTTTTTTTTTTGCCTACATCGGTTGCATTGGTTTTCCAATATGAGCACAGGCAGGTGAAGCGACTTGCTCATGGTCACAGTGTCTGTACTGTGAATTTTAAACCCACGACTTTGAGGTTTGAAGTTCTCCTCTACACCATAATGTGGGCTGGAGTGTGTGCGTGTGTGTGTGCACAGAGCCTCTGCACAACCTTACTAGCTTGAATTATGAGCATCAACATGGGTGGAGGAATAACTTAATTCACCTAATGAGTTTGGTCACTCTGATTTCCATTGCAGTTGCACCAGTCTCTCCTGTCTTGTATCTGTACTGTCCCTCAAAGCAATAGTTTTGACTTGAGGGGCTAACACTTAATTTCAACAGTCCTGTAGTGAATAAGCCTACAACATACACTGAAAATAGATGTTTGCATTCTAAGTTTTCAAGTGCCACATGATGTGCTTGAAGGCCTTTGCCGTTTTGTGATGCATAGTACATGCCCTTTTTAATGAAGGGAGCGTCTGCAGATACGTTGGGAAGCTTGTACACCGTTCTTGATCTGACTTTGATATCTGTCAAGCAAGTGCAACTTACTGTATAAGACTTCAGGCAAATGAATACAATAAGTGTGTTTAAGATGGTTTGAGGCTGCTTAGAATTAAAATTAGTGTTTACTTTTTGGTGTTTTTAATGGAGTTTGCCAATTTGTTTTTTTTATGCATTATCCAAAAAAAAAAAAAAAATTATAAAAAAATCTGACCAAGTGGAGAGACCATTCAGTCCATCCCGTTTGTTTTGTTTAGCTAAGCTGTCCCAATATCCCCTCCCCAACCCCTGTTAAAGGGCCTGAAGAACATCATGAGGGGGATGGAGCTCAAAAGCCAACACTCTCGTACTAAACATGGAATTCTCACTTTTGGATTTTTCCATCCCTCCCCGCCCCCCCCGCTCCCCCGGTTAATATTTTCTTGCTGCTTAGCCATGCTGGTTGAAACCCTGCCCTTGAGGTTGACTGGGGTGCACGTTTGATTTGTCAAGTTATTGTCGTACAAAAGCAGCCTTGTTGAGTGCTGGTGGGGTTTTTTTTTTCCCCTCTTGCTCAAAGACCCTTGGCACCACAAAGATGCAGTGGAATCAATATTCCATATAGGCTGAATTTGTCCAGCAAAGTTAATCATTCTACTTTTGATGGGGCTCTGACACTCCTTTCTGGAATTGTATGTAGATATCAATTACCTGAGATCATAGTTAAGTATGAGAAGAGAGAGAAGAAACTATTATTGAGCTGTTGGAAGGCTCCATTGTGTTAGACAGGTGTGGCCTGTGGGTTTCAGAATTTTGATTTTAGCTTTTAAAGACCCTAGGTCCCTGTACAGGTTGTGGTTCTGCCTTGAACGCAAAAATGGATGGGCAAGTCTCCCCAGGTAAGTGGGTCACATCCATAGATGGATGGAGTCCAAGTTTATCCAACCTGAAGCTAAAACTGGGAGTCATCACTGTCAATTTATAAGCTGTTAAATCGGCTCAGTGCACTCTATAGATGTTGCTTTGTATTTGTGGTCTCTTTATATAAATCTTCTGATTGCTTACACTCTTAGTCCTACTAATTAGTTTAGTCAAAGCCAAGCTTTTATTTTCCTTTGCCATACAGAAGTCAATGCATTTTTCCGTCCATATAAAGTGCCATGCAGTCCTTTTAGTATCTCGGTTTGTTTGCGTTTCCATATCTTTAGATAAAATTCTTAAAGGACCTTTTATCATTGAGCAAATAGAGCCTAAACAATTGAAAGCAAATATGCCTATCACATTTTTTTTTCTGTTTTAAATGTCTATGGGAGATATATATATATATTTTGCGGCCCAACACTGTTTCAGGGGCATAGTTTTAAATCTGGTTGGGTACAAGTTTTTCCAGCAGGAGTACAGAGAAATGTTTAAGCAATCCTGGAGAAATTGTGGGTTTGACTACCTTCATGTCTCTGAGCATTTTTTTTTTCTTCTTAAACCAATGTCTCCCAGCAGTTGCTGATGCAAACACAAGTAGGGTGTGTTTTTTGCTTTAAGCTTATAATATGGCACAGGGTTGTATGGCAATCATTTTTCAAAATATGACACTTTGTCTGGAGAATGTAAAAATGCGATCACTTGTTGGCTAAAGCCGGCATTGTATTACACAACCTCTAGTTGCAGGGGATGTCATATTTAACAACTGACATTAATAATCTGAGTATGTCCTATTGCATGCCAGATTTAAATGACTGTGTTGGGAAGTCATTGCGGTTTCCAATTTCCAAAGTGCCTCAAGCTTGTTTGCGAGCGGTTCCTGATAGAAACTGGCACTGTATGAGTGCCTTTCAGCTTTGGTCATTTAAACTGAAATTGCTGCCGCTTCATCCCTTTCCATTCTCTCCTGTCTGTGAGGTAAACCTTTTTATCCCTTAACTGCATTGTAGGGATTTTACTTCCAGATGGGTGCTCATTGGTTGTCTGCTCTCACTTTACTATGACTTGAAAAATCAAACTAATTGGTCCACAAGTTGAGTTGCAGATACGGCTGAGTCTTTGGGTATGTCCGACTACAGGAGCAGGCTGCTAGGGCCTCCGACTTGCATTAGAACTTTTCCATTGACTAAATCTTGGCAACAGAGCCTTTTGTCAACTTTTTTTTTTTTTTTTTTGGACCATTAAATGTGGCAAGTGGTATTATTTATAATGTGGAGTGTGTAAAAACACCCTGTTTTTTTAACACTGGAAGTTGCCCTATAAACAAGGTAATTCTGTAGGCCAGATTTGCATATAAAATGCAAGAGGAAATTAAACACCCAGCATCATTTGCACATGTACAAACCTTTGTGTGAAATTCTTATTCACCCAAAGTTCATCTCCCTTCCACTTACAGGTGCAGGTTCTCCTCGGCCTTCCTCCATGCGAAGTGCTGTGGTGTGTGGATACCGTTGGCTTTCTCAATAGAATCCAGAAGCCGGCAATGTTGTCTGTGTTTTGCTGTTCCTCCTCTTCATTGTTTTGTTCTTAATAGAGTTGGTGGGGCAAATCAGGTTCCATCTGGTTTGTGCCACACCCATTAACAGGCAGAACTGCTCCTGGACAAAAACAAAGATGTGGATTTTTCTTAAACAGAGGAGCCTACACACAAGTCACTATTAGTATGACGTATTGAAGTTTTTAGTTCTGAATTACTGTAAGTGGGGTTGGTGGTTGTGAAGTTGAGCAAAGAAAACTAAAGGTTGCTTTTCCTGTACTGCAGCTGGCTTACTACTTGCAAATTTACCAGTACGACATGATCCCAAAGTGATTTACAGTACAATAAATGCCACTGGTAGGATACCAGCACTGGGAGTGAACAGAGTAAGCTTACGGGCCAATGCCAGTGGAAGTAAAACCATAACCAGTGTCCACTGCTAGTTATGGGTTAAGCTTGTTTGGTTAAAAGGTTAATCAAGCAAGACTTTAGTAGGTAAATGTTGAGAGCTGATATTCATCAAAGTAATGGTTTAGTTTAATTGGGCAAGTGTATATTTAACATTTATGCTTGCAGTGTGTGTGGTGGAGATTGAATACCCAAGCATAATTCTGTAAACGACTTTATTACAAATTAGCTACCTTTTTAGTAATATCACTTTGTACAGTAACTGTGAATAACTTGTGGCAAACTGCATTATAGTTTTATTTTTTTTATATATAAATGTGTAAAACTGCTGCCAGGATAGGCTAACCCTGAATTCGATTTAGGTTTGAAAATAAAGATTTAGAGGTGTTGGTTTACAATGTGGGCTTTAAAAGTTTTCTGTACTGAGTGTATTAATCAGTTATCTGAGTAGTCCAGCTAAAGATGGAGATTTTGAGCCTTTTTTTTTTTATACAATCGTATATTAGAGAGGAAAATTGATAAATTTTATTGTAGCAGACCTTCAGTGGACTCGGGCAACGTCCACACTAAAAGAATGTGTGGTGATGTGTGTGTTTTTTTTTTAAAAAAAAATCTATATACACACACAAACTGCCTTCAGTCACTCTGTGGTTTGTGTCTTTACTTGCTCCTTTCCTGATTTGTAAGAAGCAGGATCCAATGTCTCCTACTCTGAAATAATGGGGCTTGTTGCATTTCTTACCTAAATGCACATACAGTTCCTTTTGTACATTTTAAATGCTGCATACATGTACAAAAAGCAAATTTACGGATTGCTGAAGTTTTGCAATAAATCCTGTGGCCAGCTGGTGTAATCTTCCCTTCTAGGGCAGATTGTTCTCTTTCCTCTGATGTGTGCATGGCCAGTATAGGTAAATGGCTATTACGGCAGTGATTTTTGGTGGTTTAGTGTAAACAGACCCCAGCCAACCAAAATAGTACTGAATAATTACTTTTAACATGTCATTAAAATGTGTATGAATGACTAGGTGTGTGTAATTAAGTCCTCATATGCTGTACTCCCATTCTTAAAAGCATTCTTCCACAACAAAAAAAAATGGCAACTCCAGGATTGTAGGCAGAATTGCTGGCTTGTCTGTACAGAAGAAATTAACTTTATAGGAACAACATTCTCAAACCTACTTTAAAGCAGTTTAGGGTGGTGAGCGGGTTCAGAGCTTAGGTTCGAGGAAGGAATCTATCATGGATACTGTGCCAGTCAAATGCAGTGACCACTCGTGTGTGTGTGTGTGTGTGTGTGTGTGTGTGTGCACACCCATTCAGAACTGATTTTAGAATTATCAATTACTATAAGCTACATGTTTTTGGTATATGAGAGAGTTTGGCTATATAACTTATGACATTGTGTCCCATTTGGATTGTATCCTGACTTGTGCTTAATTACACAAGTTTAGAAAACGGATGGGTGATATCAAATATAACATACTGCGTGACACTTGACAAAGTCGGAGTCGTCTTTGGTGGTGCCACTGGAACACCCCTTTTATGTCTACTTGCTTTATAATTTCTTGCAGTATTTTCTTTTGCTGCTTTTATGCATTTTCCTTTAATTAGAATTTTGTGTGTGGATAGGAGTGGCGGTTTCTTGAGCAATGCTTTCTGTAGGTTTATTCATGTTCTGTTGCTTTTTTTATTAATTTTTTTTTTTCCTTTTGACAGCGGCTCTACAGGCCACTCGTGCCCTAATGGTGCTCAGCATTGTCCTGACCGTGATTGGCATGGGAGTCAGCTCCATGGGTATGAAATGCACCAACTGCGGTGGTGATGACAAAGTGCGTAAGGCGCGTATAGCCACAGTGGGCGGAGTAGTCTTCCTCCTGGGAGGTGAGTATTTGTTGTATCCAGTGACCCTAACAAGTCCTAAAATATTTTGATACTGCAAAAAAACCAAATGGTATCTTATTTGTATATTTCTTTGCACGTGGTGGGATTTTACAAATCCCACAGGAGTTCAGAGGGGAGAAATAGGTAATTGAAGGTAATGAAATCACAAATGCAGTTTTGGGGTGGTGCGTTTTTTTTTTTTTTAGTTTGCTTTAAATTTTTAGCTTTTTAAGATGGAAGGTTTCAAAGCATCATGAGCAAATAAGTTCTAAAGAGGACAGACAGTTATTGCCCGATGTGCAGGTGCATCAAGAGGAACAGTCAAGAATAACAAACCTGCATCTCCTTGACCCAGTCCCAACAAAAGCTATACAGTATGTTACATGTTTTATAAAGCTGGAATTTATGGTGGAGCTGGCATTTGGATATCTCTTGTATTCAAAGACCATGTACAACCTGGTATAAAAAGCATAGAATCTGCATCCCTGAGCAGTGTTTGGAACTGGAATTGGGTAAATGTTTCACCCTATTTCAACCATTCAAATAGGTATGTTAGGTGTATGCTCTCCATACATAAACTGGTTGGGGATCCAAACTATGATGTGCAGGCATCTTTGGGATGTCCAACAATCCATCCATTTTCCAAGCCGACTTAATCCAGTATGACGGGATCAAGCAGGGAATCCACTCTAGATTGGACTTCAGTCTGTCACAGGGCCATCTACAGTATATTCCACACTTGTGCTAATAATTCTTTACATTTTGTAGAGCTTTTCTCACTACTGAATGTGCTTTCACGGTAGACAGGACCTGGGTCTCAAACCCATAATACTCCCATATGGTCAAAAATGTCCTACAGTTACTCCAGCGCATTTTCTTCAATTAACTTAAGAGAATTTGCTTCTTGAAATGAGAAATTTACTGAGCTAACACATTTAATGTGTCCATCGGTTTTCTAAACCCACTTATCTGAAACAGCATCATAGGGAAGCTGGAGCTTATTCCAGCAAGCGCAGGACGCAAAGCAGAAACACATGGACATAGTGGCAGTCCATCACAGAACACAAACCGAACTACAAAGTACAGCTAGTTTAGCATTTCTTTGGACTGTGGGAGTCGGTAGATGCAGTGATTGCTCTGAATGCTTTTATAATTGCAAGCAATATCAAGAGGACCAGGCCTACCTCCATGGTTCAAACGCTGATCTGTATGGTCTCTTATTCTGGAATGATGATTATTCACACTGCCATCTTCCCCACACTCTCAAAACCAGGATGAACTCTTGTTTTGTAGGGCTTTTTTTTTTTTTGGTAAATGGAAAGTTACATGTAGAGTATAAAGTAGATTTGTACCTCCTTCAAGAAATGTAGTTCTCCTGATGAGTGTGATATCCAATCATAAACGAACTAAAGCTTGTATAACTGCATTCCAAGAAAAAACAAGCTGCTCTTGAGGCAAGATATGGCTAAATCCCTTATTGGAGCCTTTTATTATATACATACATGTGTGTCTAAGGAGTACTTGGTAAGCCTAAAACTCTACTGTGGAGATGCTGATATTTAGCATGTTTTATGGGGTATGTCTTTCCTGTAGAAATTTTTGACAAGCCCAGTGTCCACTCTGGGATGTGTAACGTGATGTCCCATACAGGACACCTTCTCCTACAAACTATCCCTGGGCTCTCCTGACTTCCAGATATGGCTACAAAGCATATGTCCCAATTCATTTTCTTGCACTACCTTCTTGAGGGAGTTGTGCTCTGTTCTATCCAGGGCTGTGGAGTCGGTAGATAAATGCTCCGACGACTCAGTTTCTAAATCTTCCGACTCCTCTGTATGTTTATACTATGCTAATGTATTTTCTACAGAAAGGAAGGCAACATACATGTCATTTCACCACAGAACTACTGGCTAGGAAGCCAACACTCTACTATAATGCCAGATTAAAGACAAAACACAATGAAAACAAGGTTTTGTTTGCTTGTTTGTTTTTAAACCAGTGTCTGGATAGTAATAGCAGGCATACAAATCAGGAACAGGAAATGTATTGGTTCAAAAATACAAACCAAATTCTTTGGTGGTTTTAACTTCTAAAACAAAAAAAAGCTTAACTATATGAACTAAAAACTATCTGGAAAACCTATATTAAACTTGGAGTACAGTTAAAGGAAAGGAAATAAATATGGCAGCCTCCATATTCCTCTGACCTCGGGTTCCCTTTAAATGCAATCTAAAATCAGTGTAGAGTTCTAAGAAACAGAATTGCTTCAGCCAGATCCTCTTTCATAGAGCTCTTAAATCTGATTTGATTATTTTCAGAGCTGGAAAATAATCTTTCAACACTGACTTGGGTGGGTGGCATTGCCGTTACAATTCTAGCCACATCACCAATGATCTCTGGATACACAAGGATGGCTTCTTCAACACTAAGTTTTGATGAGCGATCATACTTTTCAACTTCCTTTAGTTCTTTAAAAAAAAAAAAACTCCTGCCAGAATTTCTTTATTTGGACATTGACTGGTTCTTTATTGCTTATGCGACGTCGCTTTCCTTTTCCTTCCATTTTGTCCAAGAAGGAATCAAAGTCTAACTCTTCATTTGAAGAGGATGATCCTGAGTTACCACTAGTGCTTTGAACTTCCTTCTGTGAAGGTATTTCAGGTAGCAATTCCCTCATGCGAACTGCTAAATCGTAGAGTGCCTTTTTCGCTGTAGCAGTCTGGTCACTGTTCAACAAAATTCGGCTCATTGGGTCGACATAAATAGCTGCTAACAAGATTTCATTGTCCAGCAAAAGACACTCTTTTCATCATTGAAGATGCAATGCCATCAGCTATTAACCCTCCACTTTTGTTCAGGCGATACATCAGGCTCTTCCATTCCAAGAAGAATTTACCGGGGGTTAGATCGTCACATTGCAACCTCTTGGTGACAGTAAAGGGGTGCGAAAGAAGGTTTTCTAGCTCTTATTTGTGCCCACTGGCTTTCAGTTAAAGCAACATTCTCATTATCCAATTCTTCTAGGAAGTGTAAGTTGAAGCAAACGCTTCACCATCAAATAAGTGCTTCCCCAGCGTGTAGTCTGATCCAAAATGGCTCCTTTTCCTGCACGTCTCTTCAAAATTGCATCCATTTTTGGTGCCCTGGCTGAAATAGCTACTTGCCTTAATTTCCCAATCAATGTAGCTGCATGGCGATCTTTTAGTCCATCCCTTATAGCAAGCTGCAGAGTATGAACAGCGCATCTCATATGGTGAATAGTAGCAAGCTTCAATGCTTCAACAATGTTATCCACAATGTCAGTATTCTGCATTTTTTTACAATACTTTCAGAGCAGTCTTCCTCTAACTCTAATAACTCTGTGCCACTTTCTTCATCTTTGTTCATCTTCTCAATTGTGCTCAACATATTAGAAGCATTATCTCTCACAAAACCAAGCATCTGTTCCTTTTTAATTTCAAAATCTTCTAGAACACCCTCCACTAACTTCTGAAGATAGTCACTTGAGTGATGTGCCTGGGTGTCCTTTAATCCCAATTGTTTTATTTTCATCCACAAATCTGTAAATGTATGGGGGGCTTTAGGCTAGGTTCACAGTTCCCTGTAACAGTGGAACACGACACAATGGAAAGCGGTGCCGCACCTTACCTGTGCATTACATCCCATATAGTGACGCATACAGTCAATGAAAAGCATGCTTCATGGTTACTTGACATGTTCGTTTTGTGGTAACATTATGCACTGCATGCATTGGGCTTTATTCTTACAGCAGAGTTCATTATGACTGTTTGTGAATTGGGACATTTCAACTTTTTTAATTCCCATTTAAATTTAGTAGGAGTCGGAGTCGGTTAACTTTTTGCCTACTCCGACTCCAGGTACCCAAAATTGTCTGACTCCTCGACTCGGACTCCACAGCTCTGTTCTATCCACATGAGGTGCTCATATTTACAGTGCAGATGTTAAAGAAGACACAAATGCCACAGGGATTCTGGAGGGTTTGTGTTTTTTGGTTTGGCTCCACTTTCCCCATGTGTCCAAGGAATGTTTGTTTGAAAAACCACCACAAACTTTGACAACTTCTGAGAATATATATGGTATATGAGAGTATGTTCTGTAGTATTATTGTAGAACATTTTGTAACAGTTTATAATGTGCTGTCTCTAGTAAGAAGGTGTGCCCCTAAGAATGCTACAAGGCTGACTCACTGTTGGTTAAGTGAAATCCAGATTCGGAAGGTAGTTCAATGGTAGCCGAAGATCACATGTCGGTGTTTGATGCCTAATTGTAAGCTATTCTTGGCAGAATCTTATTATTGGATTTTTTTTGTATATTTCAGGGTTGGCATCCATGATTGCATGTTGTTGGTTTGCAAACCGCATTATTCGGGACTTCTACAATCCCTTAACTCCAGTCAACACCAAGTAAGTATCCTGTATTTCACACTAAATGCCTTTCTGTGCAGAGGTTTGTTTCCTTATGGATGGCTAGATTCAGCTTATGAATCACTTTTCACTAGGACACTAGTGGGAAATGCATTGAAGCCAAATAGTTAACATAGTTGTTTGACTCTGGAGTAAACTAACAAGATGTACAATTGAAGTAAAAGCCTTGGAACTTTTAAAAAATTATCTGAAGTAGATACTGAGACTGCTTAGCTATTAGCTAAACAAACTATCTTAATGGGTGGAATGGTTTCCTTTTGTTTAATCTATATTCTAATTTGCTTATTTTAATGTGGTTTTCCTCGTTCTTCTCAGATTTGGGGTGTTGGCTAGTGGCCCTCCTGCTGGATTATAAAGCACAATCACTGTAGCATGGCCTGAATGCTTTCTTTTTAGGGTTGCCTTCTCTATTTAATTTTTTTTTTTTTTTCTCCCCCCTCTTACAGGTATGAGTTTGGAGCTGCTATTTTCATAGCCTGGGCAGGTTCCTTCTTGGTTTTGCTTGGAGGTGGCCTCATGTCCTGTTCTTGTCACAGACGCAACAGCGGAGGTGCCAAAACCAAATATCCACCATCCAAGGGTCGGCCGGTTAGCTCAGTTGGCAAAGATTACGTTTAAGAATAGTCTACGAATTGTCCACCGTACTAGCACATCCATTGGCTGAAGCGAACCTAATTAAAGAAATGTGGACTTTGGTTTTGTTTAAACTCTGTACACTTTCAGATACCCATGTGGTGTTTAATACTAAAGTGGGAGGTGCCCATCTTCAATGGGAATGGTGTGTGAATGGAGGGGGGTCGGGGTCAAATTTTGCTATTTTAAATAAACAATTTAAGGGGGTTAGTGTAATAAGTAGGTCATCTTGTTCTGTTACATTAAAGTGGCATGTGCTAGTTTTACAGAATATAAGCAGATGAGTGCCACTCCTATAGGACATTTAAAATCTTGACTGGGCTTCAATAAACTTTGTGTTAGATTGCAACTGTAAGGAACTTTTGTTTCTTGGTCCTCAATATACAACTGTCTGGTGCCATGGATATCAAATTCGAGCAAAGGTGAATCCTCTAGGTGTTTTTTGGAGGATTTATGATCTTTTTAATCAAACAGGATTGTTTACCTGGCCACATTTCCAGGATGATAACATTTTCCCTGCCTAGAGGCGTCCGGCCTCTCCTGGCTACCTGCTTGCTGGTACAAGTCACTTGTACTGTTTGTGTTTTTTTTTTTTTTTAAAAAAGATAATGGTGAGGTTACTTAGCCCATTTTTGATGTTTGGATTGACATAACTACCTTCACTCCTCCCTTTCAGGTTTTCTTAGTTCTGCTTGCTGTGTAATCTTCACTCCAGCCCATAGCTTTAACAGACAAGTGGAGTCTTTAGTGAAGCTGCATGTTTGACTGGTTTAAGTCCTGAAAATGTAATTCTCCATTCAATTCAAAGAATGTGTAAATGTTATGGGATGAGAAATGCAGTTATCTACTTGAAATATTCAGGCGACTTTGGTGGCTGGGTCTGTGATGTGTGGATTTAGGTTTTTTTTGTTTTTTTTTTTTTTTGTTTTGTTTTTAAAAAGTGTCTAAAGAACATTTACCATCTTCTCTACGCATTTTTAGGTGTTTAAGAAACCAGCTTTGTAACCCTTATTTAACGGCTTTATTTTTAATTTTTTAAAATGTGGATCAAATATGTAAAATGTAAATAAATTTTTTTTCTCAAAGTTGTTGTTTGCTCTTTAATTTGAGTTGGCTCAACAGGATTTTATATTTTCTTTGAGAGACCACTACAAATACATATCTTTGTGTGAATTCATTGTTTTTATACTTTTAATATTGTTCATCCTGCTCAAAGACCTGTGCTGCCAATAGTGAATTTTTTTTTTTTTCCCTAAACACCAAAAAAAAAAGCATTTTAAGGTTAGCATTCAATAGCTACAGTGCCACTCAAAAGTATAAGCACAGGATTTTCACAAATTTATAAAAGACCGTATAACCCAGCTGACTTGCACCAGTGTGGCATTACATAACATCTAGTCAAAGGGACTGTCAAACTTGGCGAATGTGGTTAATGATATCCTCACCAGAGGTGCTATGATTGCACCAGATGACAAATTTAAGTGACTCCAGGACAGTGATTTTTTTTTTTTAATTTTTTTTTTTTTCCCCTAAATTAACCCCCATCCCTGTCTACCAATAGTGTGTGAGCCAGTGTTTTTTACAATTATGGTGTGTTAGGCAGGTTTGCCCAAGACATCTTTCCTTAACCCCCAAATTTTATTTTTAAAACCCTCCTTGTTATCTATACATATAAAAGACAGTTGGGATCCGAGAGTGTTTTTGGAGGGATGGAGAGTTAGAGCAGGTGGGGGAGTCACGTGATCATCTCCCCTCTCATTCACTTCATTTCGCTCCGCAGCGGCTGTGGTCTTGCAGTTCTTTTTCCTTAGTGTTTAGTCCTCTCTCCTTTACTGATTTACTGTTTACTAGACGCAGTACTTACTGAATAGTATTTTTTCCTTTAGTGTTTAGTAGACATGGTGTGCCAGTGTTGCCGTTTTTTCCCATTTCTGTTTTTTATGTTGCATGTTCACGAATTAGTCATAGAGAAAATCTATATATTTTGGCTCCAGGAGGACAAACCAAAAATGTGTGTGTATATAAAGAAGCTGTGTAAGTCGCATGTAGATACATAATTCCAAGCGCACAAGGTCAGCTAGTGGTATATAAAACACAGGCCCATCAGCCAGATGTACCTCAGAATAAAAGAGGATCAAAACCCTGTATTCCTTATACACGTTGTACTTCAAGGTTAGAATTCATTTAGTTCTCCATGATTCGTTAAAATTCAAACCGGTTTGATCAGGGCAAGTTGCAGACTTGTTGCAATGAGTCACTTGTCAGGTACTGTTACACAGGTATAAGAAAATAAGCCATGTAATTCCAACTAGTGTGGTTTATATATATATATATATATAGACCCACACGAGTTGTACAAATGAACTGCGCAGCATCCCTACAAGTTAACCAAATACATACAATGCTTAAGGCATAGATTATGAGTTCTCAAATCTCTCGTTTAGCCTTGGGATCCTAAATCTACAGGTGGATGGCAAGTGAGTGTGCCTGACTTGCAAAGATTATGTGAATAAAATCTGTTTAAAAAAAAGTGACAGGGCACAGCCCATAGAGTGAAGAAGTAGTTATGGGCTGTGCTCTAGCTGCTTTTAAATCCAAGTCCTATCTTAATCCTACTCTACAACCACATTCGACCTTGTGTCATTAATAAATTACATGATCACTTTACCTTTACAACAGTTTAATATATTATATTTTAATCTCCAAGTCTTGAGATGCCATTGTAGAAGCAACTACTGTATCTTCTAATGCACAAATGGGTCTTTTACTGAGTAGGGGGTTCCCTTTTTTCTTTTTCCATTAATTTAATACAACTTAAAGTTTGTGCTCCTTAAAAAACAAAAATAGCAATTACAGTATATGGAGTAAAAAAATTACAAAGTTCATATTGGATTGTCTTTCGGACTTCTAAATGAGGGCAGAAAAAGGCTCATTCATTAAAAGAGTACAATTAGAACCAGTTTTAATTTTTTTTTAAATTGTGCTGTTCAACAAACAGGTCCAAATGATACAAGTGTCTAGTCCATTTATGCTTCTGTCTTCATTAGCATTAGCAAGCTATTCTTAAAAAAAAAAAAAAAATTTAAACCTTTTGGTATTACTTTGTCACACTTGTTACATTTCTGTAAAATTAAGCAGTCCAATTAATGTTGATAATTGGCAGGAATAAAACTGTAGCCATCCATGGCTTGAGTGGAGTAGCTAGGACCAAAGGACTCAAATATTTAAAATGTCTAAAGCAAATGCAGTGAACCTGATGCTATACAGTATATTAATTTCTTTAAAAATATATTTTTTCTAAAGCTTCCTTTCATTTATAAGTGTATAAGAGGTAAAAAATATTGACTCACAAGCCTATTATCCAAACTATGATGTGTGCTTCTTTTAAAGAGTTCATTTCTTTCTTCATTGTTGTGAGCTAATTAGGTTGTTGGGATAGGATAGTGTGGATATAAATTGCTTTTCCTGTTTGATGGCCGCCATTTGTGGTTGTAGTAGTCCATAACAGGGCGAACAGAAACTGTCAATCTATCTAGGAAAAGAAGTAAAAAATTATTCTGATGCAGAAAACATTCAGAATCATGATGACCCCGGCTATCCTGAGGACTGGCACAAGAATGGTAGCCCATGAGTTGCTGAAGAGAAATTTATTAGACTAACCTGCTTCAGAAATTGCCAATTAACTACACTGACGATTACAGCTCAAATACATGATTCACAGAGTTTGAGCTGTAGACAACACTAGACTTCCAAGGAAAAATCAGAACCAGACCTTCAGGGTTAAATTGCTAAAGACACCACTACTGAAGGTGACCAGTAAGAAGAGATCTGCACGGGTCATCAAGCTTGACCAGAACAGAAAAATCCACAGCATGAAAGTGGGACTGATCAGGCACCTCCCTGATGGTACTGCATGATGGATAAAAATGCAGCTGTACTACTGAGCTGTGAGGGGACATCCATTTTGATCAAATCACCAACTCTGTGGAAATGCAGCCCCAAACCTGTAGGTAACCTCCACTGTGCTTCACTACTGCTTGTAGACATTCCTCCATGTACCATTTTCTATGCCTTTCAGTGGAAAAGCTGCCTTCTGTTAGAAACAAGTATTTCAATTTTGACTTATCAGTCCAATGGAACTGCTGCTGATTTTCTGCAAGCCAATCCTTGTGATTCTGTGTGTAGGTGAGTCATTTGGTTTAATTTCAACATTGGAAGAATGTCACTTTGTTGCAACTCTTCCACACTGACCAGTGGCTCTAAACCTTTACTTCCCCAAGGTCCTCCAAAGAACCACAAGAACATGCAAGGGCACTCCTACACTGGCCATGATATTTTACCCTGTTGTACTACTGCTACAGTCTTCACAGAGGTGCTCATGTTTGAACTTACATTTATGAAAAGGTGCTTGTTTTTAAACTTATTTATTAACATAAGCATTTACTAGAGTTGTTGCTCTGCAAGTATTTTTTAAGCGTAATACAATATTAAGAAATCATTTCAAAAGCAGTTTTTATCCAATTAAAGTTATTTTTTGTGCCTGATTTTCTTAATCATAACATAAAATAAGACATTTTTGGTGATAAATACTAACCTGTAATGACCAAAAACAGAATCATCACTGCAAATGTTTTTGATAAAAATCAAAAGCTGCTCATTACTGACTTAGATTAAGTATTACTTGTTAAATTAATGACCTCTGAGGCACAGCCATTAGCAGTGTCTGTCTGCAGAGAGAGTGTTGACCTTGTCGATAGGTTTACTTACCTCGGCAACGACGTTCATGCCTCTGGTGACTCTTCCTATGAACGGGCTCATGAGGTCACTGGAAAGGGGTGTGTGGAGATCCCGCTATCTTTGCAAAAGGACAAAGGTCAACGTCTTTAGAGTCCTGGTGTGTTCTCTTTTGCTACAGTATATGGTTGCGAGAATGAACGCTACCCATTGACCTAAGACAAGGGTTACAAGCTCTGGTCCTGGAGGACCACTGTGGCTGCAGGTTTTCAAGCTAACCCTTTTCTTAATTAGTGACCTGTTTTTGCTGCTAATTAACTTCTTTTGAAGTAATTTGAATTGACTTGCTCTTGAAAACTCAGGCTCCTTAAGTGTTTCGTTTTCCTTATTTAGCAGCCGAACAATACTGAGATACAAAATGAGCCAAAACAACTGGTGTCCATCATACAATATCTGATAATAAAGAAAGATGAACTTCTCAGGAATGCTGATCTGCTCAGGTCCACAAAACATTTGAAAAGAAAAGAAAAATAAACAATTACAGAAATGTTTGCTATTGGCACCACGAGAGCAGCAACAAGCCATGGAATTAAAGAACGGGTTTAATTAATAACAAGAATCGGTGCCTAATTAAGCAACCGGTTAGAGTGAAATTGTTTGGAGTTTGAGGCCCTAACTTAGTTTGTCTTCTGTTGGCTGACTCACTTCACACTTAATTTCTGTTTGGGTGCCATTTAAGGAAAAAAATGAAGCAACTGAGAGGAATGATGAAGAAATTCAGGGGAACAAATCTTAAAAAAGTTAATTAGAAGCACAAATAGGCAACTCATTAAAAAAGGGTTAGAATGAAAACCTGCAGCCACGGTGGTACTCCAGGACCAGACTTGGCAATCCCTGACCTAAGACCAAGACTGGGCATCTTCTGTACTGTGTCTGTATTTTGTGTCGAATGAGCGGCTGCTCACAGAGTCCCAAATGACGCACATTACCTGCATTGTGAAGGAGCATCAGTTACAGCACTACGGCCACGTGGCGTGATTCCCCAAGGTTGATCTGGCTCGCAGGATCCTCACTGTTGAGGACCTGAGTGTCTGGACCAAGCCAAGGAGACGCCCATGTAATACCTGGCTACAGCAGATAAATAGTCATGTCCAGTGGGAGGGACTGGATCGCATGTCTGCCTCGGGGGTTGCCAAATGGGCTCCAAAGCTGTTTCCTCGTGTGGTGGGTGTGGCAACGTGCTGTACCAGTGCATGCTCCCCAACCTAACCTGACAGAAGCAGAATTAGTCACTGCAGAAATTTTTTTCATTGCTTAATTTATGAAGCTACTTCATTATCCTCTGGAATCAGCACTGAAATGTTTACATCAACAATAACAACGTTAAACATAACTGGAAATGCAAATGCATTGTCTATCCACATACAACAATCAAGCCAGTGGAAAAGGCAAAAGAAATGTGTGGGGCTGTGGCAGCAGTCTTGTAAGACACAGAAGTGGGACCAACCATGACACCTGTGCAGTTTTAAAAGTGAGCTGAGCTGTAATAGCATCTCCTTCATGGTAGATGTCATTCTAAAACACAACATTTCTTTATGGCAGTGTGGCATATCATCTTCTGTTCACTTTTTCTTGTTGGGTCACTGCATTTAGCCTTTTCCTATTTTTACAAGCTTGAGTGGATGATTTGGTGGGTCAGAAGCAAAGATAAGAATGGGGCCCAAAGCAATCCTGTTACTTACCCTATTCTATACCTGGCTTTAGGAGTGGGCAAACTTTTACAGCGACAGGCCACATTGTCAATAATAACTCGTGCAGTGGGGCTGTATATAAAATCTAGTAGGAGTGCATGTGCCAGTGAATCCAGGCAGACTAGCGCATATGTTAATGGAAAACATTAACTTTAAAAATATTTGTCCTAAGAAATTGTTTATTTGTACACATTTTTAATAAAAGAATTTAAAAGTAATGCTCAAACGCCAACCTGAAGAGTCATTTTATGCTGTTGTAATGTGAAGAACATGAAACTGCTTGCTTCTGCACAAACGGTTACTAACAAATGAGATGCTGGATGTACAACAATTTACTTTAGAGATCTGTTCGCACGCTTCTATACTTAAGTCATTTTTATTTGTTAAAACACCTGCTAACATCTGAAACTCATGCCACATATTCGATGCCAGGCGCACAGTGGGTTTGGAAAGAAATTCTTAAAAGTGTGCAGTCTGTAGAAATCAAGCAAAGAAATGCGGGTGAACTTAGTTATAAGTTCAATCGCTTTCAGCCGCAAGACTTCTGACACCCTGTTCACATCAACATTGTAAGGAAATTTAAAAAAGACTCGCGACGCGCAAAGTCCTGAAAGTGACAATCAAATTCACAATGAAGGATGGCAAACTGAGCAAGTCCAGGAATAATCTGTTATCAATCCGCTTTTAAAATTCTTCTTTCACATTTGTACATGGCGCTCTTCATACTGATTTGCACACAGAAACTAAGTGACACCCGAAGTTTGGCTTCCAGGGTGCTGCTGTCAACGAAATCGATCGCTGATAAAAAAAAATAAATAAATAACCACGCGCAGGGTCATATTCTTTAAAAGCAAACACACATATTTACCCATCTCTCACCCAGCCTCTCCCTACTTTTATGGTAAATGCCTGGTTTCTTTAATTACTCTTTACAAAAAAAAAAACGCTTGCAAACCTACTACGTTTACACCAGTCAATCGAATAATCAGATTGTTAAATGCACCTCACGAGGTCTGGAACATGACGATACTTCCACAATTAGCCCACAGGTCGTAGTTTGCTCTACCGATTGTAAGAGGTGGTCCTTTTACCATCATTAGCATCGGCAGTGTGTAACGTTGTGACGGCAGCTGTTTGATCGACCAAGAACATTTATCCGATTGTTTTTTATTGTCTTTTGCTGTTGCGTTTGTTGTAATATTTTTAATACTCTCGAAAAAAAGTGACCTTCGGGAGCTTTTTGCTTTCTTCCTTTTATCTTCGTTTCATTTTCTAGTGATTAGCATAACGTTTTGTATGAGATACCGTCCCCGAAATTAGTGCCGCTGTGCTACGAGCTTCTTCTATTAGCTAAATTGTAGGTTTACCCTTTCGGGCTTCTCTCTTTCATTTGCGCGGTAGGAGAGTCCAGTCCACTATACTTACGGTAGGGTGGCTGCAACATGGAATAATCCATTATAGCCGACATAAAGGGGAGGTTGTTATTGACGAAAGGACACTGAAAATAACAATGTTATTCAGCAAGTTATGTATGTTTAAAAATTATATATAAATTAAGAAATAAAACCTTTTCTAATGAGATCCTAGGATACGTGGAGTTCAGAGCCGCTTTCCTTTCTTTATTTAATTGTTACGTCCACCCCTGACAACCCGTTAGTAGCTGGTGTGCGTCGTGTTGCGCAGATAAACGTGAGTGGACGCTGGAGTTGCATTGTAACGGTTTGTGAAATTTGATTTTCCTAAATTATACACCGATACAGTCTACTGTATATGTAAAATGAACGCTTAGGGGGTCAGTGCGAAACCTGACAATCATTGTGCAACATGTGCATCATAGTTTGGATGTTAGTAAAGTGGTCCAATTTAAAAAGGCAGTATACATTTATTAACTCATTCATTAGCTTTTGTTTTAGTTAAGTATATTGCTGTGATTTTATCATTATTTTCATTCATGCGCGGCCCCTTTGGCAGTTTACTGAGATCCCCTAGTAGACTGCCCTCCCATTAATGGAGAGCCATTGTTATAAAATATGTAAATTATTGCCATTTTTGTGATTAAAAATATTTTATATATTGTGTTTTGTGTTTGTATTTTATATATTGCTGTGGTGTGCTAACAGGTTGGTAACATCAGTTCAGGAGTGGCACACTAAATCAACAAGCTAATTAAAAAGGCATGCTCAGATATGGAACACACTCTGGACCATACACAGGTAGTAGTGAAGGAGGGAATTAAAGCAAAACTGAGTGCCATTATGAACAATGGTGCACATCACTGCTCTCTGACAAACTAACGCAAAGGACTTTCAACCATCAAATCATTTAGCAGAAGTGTGTCAAGAAACGCTGCCAGGGCTCCTTTATACCAACAGTAATATGCCTTTGCAGTGCCTCGCTGGGGCTGTTTTTTTAGTCATTCTGGAGTTTGTGTGTGTGTGTGCCATCAATATAATTGCCCTTACGGACAAACTATCTATCTATCTATCTATCTATCTATCTATCTATCTATCTATCTATCTATCTATCTATCTATCTATCTATCTATCTATCTATTGTGGGAGAATAATTTTAGGGTAACATACTGTAACATTTCCCAGTTCCTCCCTGTGTGGAGTTTGCATGTTCTCTTAATGTCTGCGTGGATTTCCTCCAGGTACTCCGGATTCCTCCCACAGTCCAAAGACATGCAGGTTAGGTGCATTGGCGATCCTAAATTGTTCCAACTGTGTGCTTGGTGTGTGTGTGTGTGCCCTGCGGTGGGCTGGTGCCCTGCCCGGGGTTTGTTTCCTGCCTTGAGCCCTGTGTTGGCTGGGATTGGCTCCAGCAGACCACCGTGACCCTGTAGTTAGGATATAGCGGTTTGGATAATGGATGGATGGATACTGTAACATTCATCTTAAAGAAATAACATAAAGGGTTAATACATGTGGTAAACCAAATAAAGGTCAAGTGAACAACAAAATGTACACTGAAATATAAGATTTGGTTTAGCAAAAATACTGAGATGGTCAAGTAAATAAAGAATGCACCAGAAGAAAGGTTGATGTAATATACAAAATGTACTGAAGGATGACTAAGAGATGACTAAGAAATCAGCAGATGTTCTATAAACTAGAATGGTCGGTTGTTATATGCACAGAAATTTCAAGGCTGGTTCCTCATCTCAAAAGATATAAAAAGAACCAGAATATAATATCATAGACTTTTATTCTATATAAATATTTGGGTGTAAACCAACAAACCAACCAGAGTAAAATGTATGCATTGATTGACACTGTATGTAAATTGAACAGTTTATAAAATGAACCTCTATCCTTTGTTTCTCTGACCATTCTGACCATTCAGTAATGGACTGCTTTGAAGAATGCTCTCTACAAAGTATTTTGCTGAGGAGTAATTAAAAGATACAATGAACAGCTTTTTTCCAGCCTGATTACTGAGTTGATCTGTTAGAGGATGTTTCTTTCTTCAGTGTTAAATTTCATCCACACTATCTATCCTCCAAAATATTATAATATATTTCTTAATATATTTTCAAAATACAAGGAATAATGTACTATCAGATACAAATACAAGGAATAATATACTATCAGATACATTTTAGAAAACCAATTACTGTAAATACTAAAATATACCCTACAGCAGGGGTGCCCAATACATCGGTCGCGATCGACCGGTAGATCGCAAAGGTAGTGCAAGTAGATCGTGTTGCATTCCAAAAAAATTTTTTTTAAATGTTAGTTTATCGTATATCCTCTAGTTTATCGTATATCCTCCCTAACGTCAGTTTATCGTATATCCTCTAGTTTATCGTATATCCTCCCTAATGTTAGTTTATCGTGTATCCCCCTTATGGCATTTGCCACTTTATTGACATACAGGGCGGCCAGTCTGAGATCTCTTTTCTTCAAACACACTGGTCATCCCGCACACACAATCAAACGTGCGAGCTTCTGCAAAACTCAGGCTGTGATCTAGTTAGCCTTCCAATTTATATCGACTAAAGAAGGGATTTTAAAAAAAAATTGTTTGGGGAGGGTATGGGCTGGATGTGGAATTGGAAGAGGATTTTTTTTCTCAGAATGTCACAATCGAAGTGCGTTTGTCTGATCTGTCAATCTATCATTGCTGTTCCAAAGAAGGAAAATATGGAAAGGCACTTTCGAACTGTTCATAAAAACTACAAAATTGACTTCCTTACGAAAAACGATCTGAGAAAGAGAAAGGAGAGGGAACTAAAATCACAGTTAATCGGACAGCCATCATTGTTCACTCGGCTGAATTCAAAAGCTCCTTGACTGCATTATTTGGCTCTACTTATTTATGTGAGTCAGCCGTTTCCCACATGAAGATTATTAAATCCAAATACTGTAGTGACCATAAATGTATTGAATTGTTATTGTGCCATAAAGTTTATTCAGTTATGCAAGTTACAACAACATATATTTTATGTATGAAGTATACTCAGTGTATATATATATATATATATATATATATATATATATATATATATATATATATATATAATTTTTAATGTAGGTAGATCATTTCGACCTGGCTATTTTAAAAGTAGCTTGCAAGCCAAAAAAGTGTGGGCACCCCTGCCCTACAGTATATTTTAGAGTATGTATTTTAGCATATTTTAATATATGGATGTTTTTGCATTTTATTTTAACTTCACATTGAAAATATGATCCAATAGGTATCTCATAGGTGTTTATTATATTGAGATCTATGCAAGAGAAAACTGCACGGTGACACAGCACAAATTGCAAACCCAATATTAACCTGGTAGGTACTAAGGCTGTAACCTGCAGTGTTCTATCATCGTCTCAGTACTTGGTTTGTAAATGGTAACTAAAAGTAGCCAATTTCAAATAAATTATATCTAAAGAGCTTTTTAATTTTTTCAAATTCTTTATTTTGGTTTCTTGATTTGTCGCTTGTTGTTTTGATATGCTTCATGAATTTTTCAATAATATAAGTTTTCCTTAACATCCCATACTCTAATGTTCCAAACATTTTTTATTTAAATTTGTTAACCTGATTGTAGATTTATTATTCTCTAAAACCTAATATTGAAGATATATATACTGTACATTTCACAAATGTTCTGCCCAAAACAACCTGAAGAATTTGCTTATCCTGCATGGGATATAGGAAACACCATGCAGCTCACCTGTATCTCTTTACAGCATAATTGTTCTAATTTTCACTCTAATTTGAGTACTCAGGTTGAGGAACAAGTGAGGTGTTTCCTTAAAATCAAAGGACACTGAATGTTTCTGCATGGAATAAATCACAGCCATTATGCTGATGCAACTGTCTAACTAAATTACTTTTAGTGAGTTACAGGACGTTAATTGGGAAGATTTTGTTTAATAAATAAATATGAGGGATGTTCAGTTATAAACAGGAATTTTCATGCTGTGTTCTTATAAAGAGTGCAAGGTAGACCTGACTCATTGGGCAAACACATGCTTGTTTGAACTTGTTGTTAGTAATGTTGGCTGCAGGAGGTACACAGTGGTGTTGCCCAGCAAATTATTATTAAATTTTTGACAAAGGAGTCATTCCATCTCAGATTAATTCAAGACTAAAAAATCAGTTTGGAGATGAGTATCTCTCTCAGTCTAGAGTGTATGATTGGTGCAAGTCATTCAGAGGGTGACTATCATCTCTTCAGTCCACTTAAGGAATTTTTTAGAGGGAAAAAATTCAAGTCAAATCAGGAGGTTATTGACACTGTTCATGAATGAGTCAACATCCAGTCAAAAGACTTCTTCTCTTGTGGGATTAGGAGGCTTCCTGAGCACTGGAACAAGTGTTTTGCTTTGGCAGGAGACTACATCGAAAAAATAGTGTACAGGTTGTTTGATTGTATTCAATAAATAAAGTGTAACTCATAAATTTCTGTTTATATTTGAACATCCCTCGTATATATGATCTCTCTGAAAGATGGGACTGGAAACAATATATTGCATGTCTTATACAATACACAATATATTTGGAAATGTGTTTGTTACAATATATTAAGGAAATGTGAGTCAGTTACTCATTTTCTAACCTGCTCAGTCCCGATATTAGCGTCACTTAGGCTGGAGCCTATTCTCACTAGCAGAGATAAGATTTATACTTCTAAATATAGTATATTTACATTATACAGAGGGATGTATCCACATATTTTTCTAACATAGTGCAAGATACTTTTTTTTCTGTGCTATGTATGTCCTGAAAAGTAGACAGCTGGGTGCCAGTCATATTCTGTATTGCATTCACCACCCTAAGTACTGCTCGATGTTCTTGAACAGAGCAGGGGCCATATTATGATAGTAAAACTAGACTAGGCTGGCAAACTATTTCAGAAGTAACAAAGAGGAAAGGCATTGTTAAAAGCAGAAAAAAGAGTTGAAAACTGGAAATTCAGTCACACTGTTACTAAAGACAATTCACAAGTCAAAACTAAGTTAAAAATACTAGCATGAACCTGTTATGACCTGGAGGACACCTTAGCACAAGTCCCAAAAATGGTAAGAAAATCCCCACATGAAGAAATGTCCACCAACCTTCAGTTTGTTAAAACATAAAAGTTTAACAAAACATCTGTATAAATAAAATGCTGTTTAACACAAGTGTTGTGATATAAGATTTTGCATATAACTTGATAAATGTTTTGTATGTCTTTATTTATAATTTAGGCAAAGCAATGCAATTTAGTGTTACTTTGGTGATAGGTATTCGTGTTTGCCCCCCGTTTACGACTAATTTTACGATAGGATTTGGGGGGATGTGTCTTTCTCTCATCCCCCACACAAAGCCAGGTTAGCTTAACATATGGTCTTGGGGGGGGGTTGCAGGTGTTAAGATGTACTATTTCCCCCATTGGTCTGAGATATGGCTGTCTGGATTGGCTGTAGGGGTTGCACAGAAAACCTATAAATTTGCTTGCTCAACCACATTCCCTCTCTCTAACCAACATATGATGAAAGAAGCATCTTTTGCTAACCTGTGATGATGTAGAAGTATCTTTCTCTTGTTAACAACTGATGAAGACCATCACCATGAACTGAAGACAACACAATGAAGAACACAGCTTCTGCCATTTTGAACAGACATGTGGCTGAAAGCTGAGCACCAATGATGCCTTAACTAGAGACATTTTAAGTAACTACAAGTCTGTGTGCCACCTGAGTTACACATCACCATTTTATCAGGTTGTATGGTTGCCAATATTCAAATGTACGTTGCATTTTGTTATTATTTATGAATATTATCAGTAATACGTTATTTTATGTGTAACGTAACTCCTGCTTGTTTTTTGTTTTTTTTACTACATCTAATTGCCTGAGGTTATAGATATAGAAGGGAAGGTGGGGATAATTTATATACAGTGGTAAGTCTGTGAGTTTAGGCATTCTAAGGCTACATATTAATAGTACAATAGGGGAACGTAGAGCAATATATATATATATATATTACTCTACCAAGATAAAACAATAAGGAAGCTCTGAAGAGCTCAAAAGCGCAGAATGAGTTGCCTTTTAAATAATAGGCAGCCCACTGGCAAACAAGTCTCAATGTCCCAATTCAGAGAAAGGGTGAACAAAACAGGGTAGAGGTCATAAAATTCACAATGCTCAATAGTAATAAATTATAAGAACTTATCAACACCCATCACATGCAACACATTGCAAGGGTCTGTGGGTTTTCCTTTGCCTTTATAGGGCTGAGGGCAGTCCCTTGATATTAATAGGCAGGTGGTCCCACCTCATACACAAAACACACAGAACATAAAAGAAGATACATAGTTACAGTCATATGAAAAAGTTTGGGAACCCCTATTAATTCTTTGGATTTTTGTTTACCATTGGTTGAGCTTTCAAAGTAGCAACTTCCTTTTAATATAAGACATGCCTTATGGAAACAGTAGTATTTCAGTAGTGACATTACGTTTATTGGATTAACAGAAAATATACAATATGCATCATAACAAAATTAGACAGGTGCATAAATTAAAGCATCCCAACAGAGATATTACATCAATACTTAGTTGAGCCTCCTTTTTCAAATATAACAGCCTCTAGACGCCTTCTATAGCCTTTGATGAGTGTCTGGATTCTGGATGGAGGTATTTTTCACCATTCTTCATACAAAATCTCTCCAGTTCAGTTAAATTTGATGGCTGCTGATCATGGACAGCCTGCTTTTAGCATGAAATCATGCTAAAGATTTTCAATGATATTCAAGTCGGGGGACTGTGACGGCCATTCCAGAACATTGTACTTCTCCCTCTGCATGAATGCCTTTGTAGATTTCAAACTGTGTTTTGGGTCATTGTCTTGTTGGAATATCCAACCCCTGCATATCTTCAAGTTTGTGACTGATGCTTGAACATTATCCTGAAGAATTTGTTGATATTGGGTTGAATTCATCCGACCCTCGACTTTAACAAGTGCCCCAGTCCCTGAACTAGCCACACAGCCCCACAGCATGATGGAACCTCCACCAAATTTGACAGTAGGTAGCAGGTGTTTTTCTTGGAATGCGGTGTTATTCTTCCGCCATGCAAAACGCTTTTTGTTATGACCAAATAACTACATTTTTGTCTCATCAGTCCAAAGCACTTTGTTCCAAAATGAATCAAGCTTGTCTAAATGAGCATTTGCATACAAGTGACTCTGTTTGTGGCGTGACTGCAGAAAGGACTTCTTTCTCATCCCCCTGCCATACAGATGTTCTTTGTGCAAATTGCGCTGAATTGTAGAACGATGTACAGATACACCATCTGCAGCAAGATGTTCTTGCAGGTCTTTGGAGGTGATCTGTGGGTTGTCTGTAACCATTCTCACAATCCTCCTGTATTTTTCTTGGCCTGGCGGACCTGGTTTAACAGAAACTGTGCCTGTGGCCTTCCATTTTCTGATTACATTCCTTACAGTTGAAACTGACAGTTTAAACCTTTGAGATAGCTGTTTTAGCCTTCCCCTAAACCATGAGACTGAACAATCTTTGTTTTCAGATCTTTAGAGAGTTGCTTTGAGGATCCCATGCTGTCATTCTTCAGAGGAGAGTCAAAGGGAAGCACAACTTGCAATCGACCACCTTAAATACCTTTTCTCATGATTGGACACACCTGTCTATAAAGTTCAAGGCTTAACGAGCTAATCCAAACTATTTGGTGTTGCAAGTAATCAGTATTGAGCAGTTACATGCAATTAAATCAGCAAAATCACAAGGGGACCCACATTTGTGCACAGCCAGTTTTTCACATTTGATTTCATTTCATACAACTAAATACTGCTTCACTAAAAATCTTTGTTCAGAAAACACCCCAGTACTCAGATGTTCCTAGGAAATGAAAGACATACCACTGTTATCTTTTTTGTTGAAAGTAGAGTCAATTATTATGCAGACTGAGAGGGGTTCCCAGACTTTATCATATGACTACATACAAGCTGAATGATCAACAGTATTAACATAAAAGAACAAAAAACGAACAAAAAAGACACATAAAAGACATTTAAACCCTAGCCAGTAGCAGAAGCCTGGCTGAAACATAAAAGAGTCCAGACCTGGTAAAACTCTTCCTTCTTTTGAAGAAAAGAATGATTGACAAAAAAATATTTTGCAATCCACAAACTCAGATAAGGAAGTGAACCTTTCAAGTGATCTTTAAACCTGTCAAGACATTAATCACAGGTCATGAGTTCTGAGGGCACTGGAAACACAGGAGCTATCCTAATGACAGGTGAACAAAATGGGGACAATTATAATTAAACCAAATGATTGCAATAATGGTGCAAATAAAATATTAAAAATAAAAGTAAACTTCTGCTTCAAAAACTAATGAAGCTGCATAAAAACCATAAGCATTAGATCTCTCAAAATAATGAAGAAAAACATGAAAGAAAAATAAGTAGTACAATCATAACAGTGCCAAGGTAAAATAGTGCCAATGAGGACGGACCCCACTGTGAACCTAGATAGATAGATAGATAGATAGATAGATAGATAGATAGATAGATAGATAGATAGATAGATAGATAGATAGATAGATAGATAGATAGATAGATAGATACTTTATTAATCCCAAGGGGAAAATTCACATAATCCAGCATACTGATACAAAAAACAATATTAAATTAAAGAGTAATAAAAATGCATGTAAAAACAGACAATAACTTTGAATAATGTTAGCGTTTACTCCCCCGGGTGGAATTGAAGACTCGTATAGTGTGGGGGAGGAACAATCACTTCAGTCTGTCAATGGAGCAAGACAGTGACAAAAGTCTTTATTCCTACAATACAGCCTGCCTTCTTAACAAGTTTGTCCAGGCGTGAGACGTCCTTCTTCTTTATGCTGCCTCCCTAGCACACCCCTGCGTAGAAGAGGGCACTCACCACAACCGTCTGGTAGAACATCTGCAGCATCTCATTGCAGATGTTGAAGGACGCCAACCTTCTAAGAAAGTATAGTCAGCTCTGAACTTTCTTGCACAGAGCATCAGTATTGGCAGTCCAGTCCAATTTGTCATCCAGCTGCACTCCCAGGTATTTATAGGTCTGTACCCTCTGCACACAGTCTCCTCTGATAATCACGGAGTCCATGCGGGGCCTGGGCCTCCTAAAATCCACCACCATCAACCCTAACCCTAACCCTAACCCTTGGTCTTGCTGGCGTTCAGGTGTAAGTGGTTTGAGTCACTCCATTTAGAAAAGTCTTTGATTAGCTTCCTGTACTCCACCTCCTGCCCACTCCTGATGCAGCCCACAATAGCAGTGTCATCAGCGAACTTTTGCATGTGGCAGGACTCCGAGTCGTATTGGAATTCTAATGTATATAGGCTGAACAGGACCGGAGAAAGTACAGTCCCCTGCGGCGCTCCTGTGTTGCTGACCACAATGTCAGACCTGCAGTTCCCAAGATGCACATATTGAGGTCTGTCTGTAAGATAGTCCACGATCCATGCCACCAGGTGTGAGTCTACTCCCATCTCAGTCAGCTCGTCCATAAGGAGCAGAGGTTGGATGGTGTTGAAGGTGCTAGAGAAGTCCAAAAACATAATTCTTACAGCACCACTGCCTCTGTCCAAGTGGGAGAGGGATCGATGTAACATATAGATGATGGCATCCTCCGCTCCCACCTTCTCCTGTTATGCGAACTGCAGAGGGTCAAAGGTGTGGCGGACCTGTGGCCTCAGGTGGTGAAGCAGCAGCTGCTCCATGGTCTTCATCACATGTGACGTCAGAGCAACAGGCTGGAAGTAATTCAGCTCACTAGGATGTGATACCTTTGGCACTGGGGTGATACAAGATGTTTTCCAAAGCCTGTAAAGTTTTGTTAGAATGGATGAGGCCTGTATGTGTAGGTGTGAAGCAGAGGAGGTGTGATGATGTTATTGTACCTATCTGGTGACTGCTGGTGATTTATTTAGAATTGAAGGGACACTTAACCAGAACGGCTACCATAGCATTCTGCAGAAACACATCATACCATCTGGTTCACACTACATCATCAGTGGCCCAAAATACACCAGTTCCAGCTTGAGAATATATAGGCTGAGGGTGGTCCCTCACTAGTGACATGAAATGATTTTACCCCTTAGGCTTCCACTCATGGAAAGCAAGGAAAATAAAAAAATACACAATTCATAAATAGTAAATAATAAATGAACAGAACAATATTAACTAACATTACATGACCACATAAACATAAACACATATTTATAGTGTACATGTACATAACCCATGTACAGTACCATAACATAACACATGTACATCCATCCATCCATTATCCAACTCGCTATATCCTAACTACAGGGTCACGGGGGTCTGCTGGAGCCAATCCCAGCCAACACAGGGAGCAAGGCAGGAAACAAACTCCGGGTAGGGTGCCAGGCTACCGCAGGGTGCGCACACACACACCCACACACCAAGCACAATTTAGAATCGCCATTGCACCTAACCTGCATGTCTTTGGACTGTGGGAGGAAACCGGAGCACCGGAGGAAACGCGCGCAGACACGGGGAGAACATGCAAACTCCACGCAGGGAGGACCTGAGAAGCAAACCCAGATTTTCTAATTGTGAGGCAGCAGCGCCACCCACTGTGCTTCCATGCCGCCCCAACACATGTACATACTGTAACCACATAAACACATGAAAAGTAATATTTTAGAATAAACAAAGTTTACAAAAAAGGACAATAAACTTGAACCAGTTAACACTGTCTGTAATATAATAGTAAAATGTATATGCATTTGTCTGTTTAAAAAGATTTTTTAATTTAAATTGTGCAACAGTTTTTAGTTGTTAAAATATACAGTTGATATAACATATTTTAAAGGTATTTTATACAATGGACTAACAATTTATTCCAAATATTTGAGTGATAATAAGAAATATAAATTAAAATTAATTCTCATTATGCAGTATTTGTTTCTTACCAGTCTTAAACTCAATAATATACACAGAGAAATAATATCCACAGTACATACCACTATAATATTTCTTTTTGCACAGAATTGTCAACTACTTTGTCAAAATTTAGATTTTGTAGTGCTGTGTCCTCAGTTGCTAGAATGCCTGAACTTGATAAATTTGGCAGAGTTACAGAGAAACAGAAGTAGTTTTTGACTCTTTTACTGTTTATGTGCTGAACGACATTTCATCAGTTGCACTTGACTTAGGGCCGTCTCGTGTTTTTATATCATTATACATTCTACAAATAACAGATGCAGCTTTTGTTTCTGCATTTGCTTCTGGCACATTGCTCAACAGGTGCTCACAGTTGAAAAAAAAAACAGGTTTTCTATTCACACCCATCGTTCTCTTTTCTTTTTCTTTCATTTTCCACTGTCTGATGGATATTAACATTTTATGTTACACTTTCTATAATTAGTTAATAGTTAATATAATTATTTATGAACAACACAGTAGACTACAAAGAAAACAGTCAGGTCCACTCACAGCACAATATTGTTGTGTTGGTGAACTGGCACAAGCTGACCTGGAATTCCCCAATTAGTAAAGAGCTTCCTGTGTTGTGAACAGAGCTGACATCAATGCAAGAGTTATACTGTACAAGAGTGAATAAGACAGAAAATTTGAGATTTGCTTTAAAACCACAGACAGTACACACGCCTCAGTTACTAAAAGGTCAAAAAATAGCATGTTTTTTTTTTTTTATTTGTAGCAGAGGGTCTCCATTACATGAGGGCCCAATGTCTGTGTACCTATTGAACATTAACAACAACAACATTTATTTATATAGCACATTTTCATACAAGAAAAAAGTGCTTTACAAAATGAAGAATAGAAAAATAGAAGGCACAATAAAAAATAAAAATAAGTCAACATTAATTAACAAAGAATAAGTAAGGTCCAATGGCCAGGGTGGACAGAAAACACACAAAAAAAAAAAAACTCCAGACAGCTGGAGAAAAAAAATAAAATCTGCAGGGATTCCAGACCAAAAGACCGCCCAGTCCCCTCTGGGCATTCTACCTAACATAAATGAAACAGTCCTCTTTATATTTAGGGTTCTCATGGAAGGACATGATGATGATGGTCACGTAGACTTCTGCCTTTCAGTCCATCAATGTTGGAGCATCATTATGCTTTGAGTAGCTGCGCCACCACCACAAAGAAACTGGAAAAAGAAACAGAAGAGAGAGTAGGGGTCAGTACGGATTTTAGAGCCACTATGAATAGTTATTATGATGAATTGAACATACAGAGTATCAGGATTAAGTTAAAGTGAAGTTAGGAGAAAGCCATGTTAAAGTAATGTGTTTTTATCAGTGTTTTAAAGTGCTCTACTGTATTTGCCTGGCAAATTCCTATTGGCAGGCTATTCCAGATAGCAGCAGAAGGCCGCCTCACCACTTCTTTAAAGTTTAGCTTTTGGAATTCTAAGCAGACACTCATTTGAAGATCTGAGGTTACGATTTGGAATATAAGGTGTCAGACATTCCGATATATAAGATGGAGTGAGATTATTTAAGGCTTTATAAACCATAAGCAGAATTTTAAAGTCAATCCTGAATGACACAGGCAACCAGTGTAGCGACATCAAAACTGGAGGGATGTGCTCGGATTTTCTTTTCCTAGTTAGGATTCTAGCAGCTGCATTCTGCACTCGTTGCAAATGATTTATGTCTTTTTTGGGTAGTCCTGAGAGGAGTGCGTTACAGTAATCTAGTCGACTGAAAACAAAAGCGTGAATTAATTAGAACAATTAATTAATTAATTAATTAGAACAATTGTGAATAAAGCAGGCCATTTAGCCCAACAAGCTTGACCGTCCTGTTTATTAAGATTGAGATCGAAATGAGGACATCAAGTTAAAATCTTTCCACCACACACTGCTTGGTAATTTACTCCATGGGTCTATGGTTCTTTGTTTTGAGAAAAACTATAACATGTTGTCCCCTGAACAAGTTTCCAGCCATGTCCCTATGTTAAAGAATTTATTTCAAAGTAACATCTGGCCTCTACTTTACTAATTTATTTCATCATTTTAAACACTGTAACCATGTCACCACTTTATCTCCATTTGATTAAACAGCATTGGTTCAGCTCCTTCAGTTTCTCCTTACAACTCTTAATTCTTAGCCCTGGAATCAGCTTAGTCGCTCTCTTCTGGACTTTCTTGATTGCTGCTGTGTTTTAGTAATATGGAGACCAAAACTGCACACAGTCCTCCAGGTGCGGCCTCACCAGTGCGTTATAAAACTTAGGCATAACGTTTTTTGACTTGTGCTCCTTGTCTCATAATCTAACATCCTGACAGCCTTTAGGGGTACACTGCTTGGATGGAGAGAGTGATGAGTCCTAGGTGTTATGTAATAGTCTTCATTTTGTTTTTGTTGTTTCCTTTGAAGTATTGTTTTTATATTTTTATGTTATTTCTGTCAATTTGTTCATAGTAAATTAAATGTGCCTCTGTTCCTTGCTCTTTGTTGGTGGAGCCACAGGAGGTAGGGCCACCCTGATGTCATCACTCCTGAACCCTCCTTCAAGCTATTTAAGCCAAAGCAGAGGAGACTCAGGAGCAGGAAGATCATTTAGTTTTTATTTAGAATTTGTGTAGGTTGTGGACGTTGAACCAGACACAGACAGGCAGACACGCTCATGTCACCCAACACATGTTTATTATTCATTATTATTTACAAAAGTCAGTGCTCACAACCCCACAGTCCCCAAAGTCCTGGCCACACAACACAATGCCTTTCCACTCTTCAGGCCACCACCTTGTCATCCTCCCAACATCGTCCAACTTCCACCCGACTCTTGCCCCCCCTCTGTCTCCGGATGTTCCTGTTCCTCTTCCCCCCAGCATTTCCTGGTGTGGCGGAAGTGCTGAGGTCCAGGGTCTTCCAGGTATTGGGGTCACCCTGGCGGTAACCATGGGTCCATACAGGGTCGAGCTTCCCAGCTCTTTACCCACGGCCCCCAGGGCGGTCGCCCCCTCGAGGTCTGGAGGAGGCACAAGCTCTCCTCCGGTCTTCTCAGGGTGTCCTGGCTGGGTAACACCCCCGTCCGGGTACCACAAGGTATTGCTATTTTGTCAGAATTTTTCTGGTTTTATGGACTTCTTATTTCTGTTTCTAGAATTCTAGATTGCCCTTTGAGGATTGTTTGCTTTGCATTAGCTTATAGACAACTCCTTTTGTCCTTTTCTTTGCTGTTTTGAGCATTTTCTTGTAATTCTCTATTTTTGTGAATAAACCCCAATTCATCCTTATCATAATTTTATTTATTCCTTTGTTGCCCTTCCGTGAACAAACCAGTGGTTTACAGGTATCCTCACATTTGTGGGGCTTTTGATACATTTTATGATATTTCTTATTATTTTTCCAGCTCCCCATGTTTGAGGTCAGCTGGAGTGGAAGCCTGCAGCTAACAGTTATGGGATTAGCTGGATTTGAGGTGAGTATCTTCCTTCTATTCCTTTTAGCAGGCCTCACACACAATATGCCTTTATCATGAAGTGTACTTTCAAGTTTCAGATCTCCTATTGTGCATTCAAATCTAACATTCCTATCTCCTACATGTATTAAATTACATTTGCTTATATTACATTTAAGTTGCCACAAATCTGTCCAAGCCAGTATGCTGTCCAAGTTCCTCTGTAACCATTTAGCTGATTCCACATTATATGCCTTTCCACCTGGTTTGATATCCTTTGCAAACTTAACCAGCTTATTGATGATATTATATCCAGATCTTTTATATATATTAAAAATAGCAGCAGCCCCAGTCCTTTCTTTGAACATAAACTAGTTCTGAAAAAGTTCCCCTCACTATAAGCCTCTGCTTCCTGTGTTTTAGTCATATTCACCTCTGGTGTGGGGAGGTAAACCATTTATAAATTTACGTATTGTAACAACCCCTGTTTGGAAATTTATTAAAAATAACAAACTGAAATCTCCCATTCATATACATATTTAGCACCTTTAATTCTCTGTGAGATGTGTCTAGGACAGGGGTGGGCAACGTCAGTCCTGGAAGGCCGCAGTGGCTGCAGGTTTTTGTTCCAACCCAATTGCTTAATAAGAAACACTGATTGTTCAAGTAAAATTTTTCTGCTTCATTTTAAGTGTCTCGCTTGCTAAGAACCCTTATTGTTTCGTTTAGTCTTAAAAAGCTGTATTCTCAGTTTTTAATTGCTCCTTATTTGCGATAAGATATACATGACAAAAGAAACCATCATTTCTCCATTTAGCTTGTTTCCATTTAACATCTGTGTGTATTTACATTATTGGCAAGGATTGTTTTCTAATTAAGCAACTGGGTTGGAACAAAAACCTGCAGCAACTATGGCCCACCAGGACCGACTTTTCCCACCCCTGGTCTAGAACTTGACTGTAGTCCACCTGTGGTAAACTGAATTGATTGGACATCATTTAGAAAGGCACACACCTGTGCATAGGAGGTCCCACAATTCACAATGCATGTCAGGACAACAATTTAGCCATGGAGTCCAAGGAATCCTCTGTAGGCCTCTGAGATCAAATTACGATGTCTTGTAGAGCTTTGATAAAACCATTTCTAAAGCTTTGAGAGCTCCCAGATGCACAGTGTCCTCAATAACTGAAAGAAGTTTGGGACCACCAGGACTCTTCCTAAAGCTGGCCAGCCAAATTGAGTAACAAGAAGTGCTTTGGTCATGGAGGTGACCAAGAACCCAATGGTCACAAGGCTTCAAAAGCCCTCTGTTGAGATGGGAGAAGTAGTTGGGAGGATGACCATCGCAGCAGCACTCCATTAATGTGGTGTTTATGATAGAGTGGCTAACTCCCACTTATAGTTTGCTAATCAACATTTAAAAGGCTCTGAGAGCATAAGAAAAAAATATTCTCTGGTCTGATGGGACAAAAATTGAACTCTTTGGGTAGAACTCCAAGCACAATGTCTGACAAAGACCAGACATTGCTCATCACCTGCCTAATATCGTCTCTACGGTTGAGCATGGTGGTGGTACTTCTCAGCAGCAGGAACAGCGAGGCTGGTCAGAATTAAGGGGAGGATGAATGTAACGAAATACAGAGAGATCCTTGAACAAAACCTGCTCAAGAGGGCACACGACTTCACACTGGCACAATGGTTCTTCTTTCAGCATGACAATGACCCAAAGCATACAACCAAGACAAATCCTAGTAGTTGCTTCAGGACAAGTCTCTGACTGTCCTTGAATGTTTCAGCCAAAGCCGAGACTGAAACCCTATAGAACATCTGTGGAGAGACCTGAAGATGGCATTTTACTGACACTTCCTATCCAATTTAATAGAGCTTGAGAAGGTCTTACAGGAAGAATGAAATAAACTGCCCAAATCCAGGTGTGCAATGCTTGTAGAGACTTACCTAGGGAGACTCAAACTTGTAATTGAAGTCAAATTAGCCTCTGCAAAATACTGAATTAAGGGGCTGAGTATTTACATAATGAGAATTTGCCAACCTTTCTAATAACATACTTTCAATGTGTCATTATGAGTTAGAAACAAATGGTAAATTTATTAACATAAAATGAAAACTTTTGTATATTAAAATGTGCAGAAAGTGAAGGGGTCTGAATATGTTAATGCCACTTCTTAATGATACTACAAACAATATAGATTTCTAGTCCAATTCTGGGTCACAACAAAAACAACAAACAAATCGCTGACTGGATGTGAGTCCATTGCAGGGTCTAACCAGGCTCAGCTAGTTGAGAATTGTTGATTAAACTGACATCTTAAGCTATGTGGGATTTAAGATGAGTACCCACAGAGAAACCCTCACAGAAAGAGCAAGAGGGAGAGTGTCAAAACTGTACTGTAAAATTAATATTCCCTGCAATGAAGCACCTTGCCCACTAGATGGCAAACACACACCAATGATACGCAGGTAAGCCGCCTTCATTCTTTCTTAAATTAACTGCTTATGTTTTAATCATCCATCCATCCATTTTCTAACCCGCTGAATCCGAATACAGGGTCACGGGGGTCTGCTGGAGCCAATCCCAGCCAACACAGGGCACAAGGCAGGAACCAATCCTGGGCAGGGTGCCAACCCACCGCAGGACACACACAAACACACCCACACACCAAGCACACACTAGGGCCAATTTAGAATCGCCAATCCACCTAACCTGCATGTCTTTGGATTGTGGGAGGAAACCGAGCGCCGGAGGAAACCCGCGAGACACGGGAGAACATGCAAACTCCACGCAGGGAGGACCCGGGAAGCGAACCCGAGTCTCCTAACTGCGAGACAGCAGCGCTACCACTGCGCCACCGTGCCGCAAAGCACTGTATTCAATAAATAACTTATTAAAGAAATAGTCTATTATGCTGGACTTTCCAATGGAGTTTTTAAAACATTCATCACTACATTTTAGAAATCTTAGATTTTGAGACTTTTGAGAAAGCTTAGAAATGTGAGGAAAATGGACAGCATGGATGAGTTCATTGTCCTTTATTGCAGTGGACAACCACTGGGTCAGTTAGTTTGCTTGAAGACATTAGTATGATAGTCTTACTGATTCGTCAATTAAACGGGATTTCCACCTCAAAACTACAAGAATATGAAGAGATAATTAATCCAACCCACTATATCCTAACTACAGGGTCACGGGGGTCTGCTGGAGCCAATCTCAGCCAACACAGGGCTCAAGGCAGGAAACAAACCCCGGGAAGGGCACCAGCCCACCACAGGGTGCACACACAAACACACAGGACAATTTAAAATCACCAAAGCTGCATGTCTTTGGACTGTGGGAGGAAACCCACACAGACACGGGGACAACATGTAAACTCCACTCAGGGAGGACCCTGGAAGTGAACCCGGGTCTCCTAACTGCAAGGCAGCAGCGCTACCACTGCACCACCTTGCCGCCCAACAATAATTCACAAAAAGCAAATTTGTTTTTTCCACTGGTGCAAAGTACATTGTTATTGAAATAATTATCTCTGTATTTATAAAGCGCAGTCTCTATTCATTTGTTCTTTATGGACAGCTTTGTCTGTCAAGTCATAAATTTGGCACACAGGAACTTCTGACCTTAGATCAGGATTCTAACATGCAGGTATAGATTTAAGGTTGACCGCCCAAACCCCAAGAGACCAAGAGGGAAGGCAGGGTCACTTCAGGGATAGAATAAGTGACAAGAAATACTGCAGCATGATCTATCAATTAAGAAAAAGCACCACACAATTTGTATGATGACTATCCCTCTTGGATTCCAACCATGAAATCCAGGTTCAGGTCCCACCTATTACATTTAACATTTTCTTTTTACTCAGGCATTTGTCACTTGAAACATTTGTTGCAATTATTTGCACCATGGGAAAAACAAAGAATATTGCCCTGGTAGGACCAGAGTGACATGGGTGCACACCATGGGGCCCTGTCTGCAAAGGGGTCTTCACATATGCAAGAGGAAAAAAAAGCCTAATAAGTGGAGAACGCATGTATTCATTAACAATATGGGCACTTATTGAGGACACCCAACCCATGATCATCAACCTGTCCCAATACATCTATTTAAAACGTTTTTGATGAAAAATATGAGTCCTGGTTGTTTGATATGTGAGATGCACGACCAGAGCAGTTGTCTGTAGGTGACTTTTAGGATGTAGAAGGAAATTTTTGTATATTAGCATAGAGAATAGCAAATTAACATAAAGAGCCATAAAAAGTAATTAAAAGCTTCTAAAACATTAGATTAAGCATAAATTAGAATGTTAATAAAATTAAACTAAACTATAGTTTAGTTTAAACTATAGTTTAAACTATATAACTATCAGTTATATTGCATTATTTTTAAGCTTACAGCAGAAATTACTAGTTTGAGAACATACAGGAAAAAGATCAGAAATTGACGTATAGAAACCAGCTAGAACAGGATAAGAGGTTGAGAACACCTGTGTTCAAGGCTAGGAAGCTAGGAAGTGATAACACATAGAAGGTGGCTCTGGAAGGCATGTAGCGAAACCAGCTGGATTGGTGAATCAGCAGAAATGCAACAAAAGGCTTTTTGCTGTAAGCAAGGTCACACTGTAATGCATGAAGGGAAAATCTTAGTAAATTCAGGCTTTAGAAAAAATATTAGAAGAATATATTAGAAATTAGCTTTAGTGTAGAAATTAAGACAAATCAAGTATGCCAAGCAATGATTAAATGAAAGCATATACAATATTTCTTTTTAATTAAAGTTTAGCTTTAGGCCAATATTATAGTATAGCTTGAAAGGCTAGAGGAGGAAGTGACACCATGAAAGACCAAATATGGAATATAGACCTCATATAACCTCATAGAAAGGCAGGCAGCTGAGAGGGAGAACAGTACAGGAGCTTAAGGGGGAAAAGGTGTAAAATATCTGTAGCAGATCTTAGTGTTACCATTTAAGTTAAGGAGCAGCTGAAAGAAGAAGAAATTTAATTTTAAGAAAAAAAAAAAATATATAGTTAAGGCAGCTTAGTAATCCCAAATCAAATTTTAATAATGAGGCCAGTGCAATGCAAGTCCTGTTGGATGTTGGACTTTTTAGATGATGGTTTGGAAGAGCCAGTTGTCTATGAGGGCTACATCTGCAAGAGATGCTAGCTGATCCAACACCTCGAGCTCAGGGTCGCTGAACTGGAGGAGGAGTTGGCTGACCTGCGTTGTAATAGAGAATTGGCGGACTTGGCCCAGGTGTCCTTTAGAGAGATAGTGTGCACCCCTAAGGTGGCGCGGAGGAGATTCCAGACCAGACAGGTAGGAATAGGTGGGTCACGGTCGCAAGGCGTAAGGTAAAGGGTGCACACTGTCCGGGGGCATCAACCCCAGAATTAGAAGTGTCTAACCGTTATCATGTCCTGGCGGAGCTGGACGGTGACTCTGATAATTCTGAGGTGGTAGGCAGGGTTGAGGAGCCCCAACGGGCCACCTCAAAACCAGTTCCCAAAAAGAGAGAGGTAGTGATAGTTGGGGACTCAATCATTAGGGGGATTGAAGCGCAGGTGTGCTCCAGAGAGAGAGAGTCTCGACGGTGTGTTGCCTTCCGGGAGCACAGGTGGGAGACCTCCTGGAAGGGTGGATAGGCTCTTGGCCAGAGCGGGTGGATCCAGTTGTCATTGTCCACGTTGGAACAAATGACATACATAAGGGTAGTCTGTCAGTTCTGCGATCCAAATTCAAAGAGTTAGGTACCAAGCTGAGGAGCAGAACTGACAAGGTAGTCTTCTCCGGTTCTGCCTGTGCCACGCCAGTCCAGGTAAGATTGAGGAGATTAGAAGGCTTAACGCGTGGCTCAAATCTTGGTGCAGGGTAGAAGGGTATAGGTTTATGGGGCATTGGGACTCCTTTTGGAACAGATGGGACCTGTTCCGTGACGGGTTACATCTGAACCGGAGGGGCACCAATGTATTGGGGAGGCGTATGTGTAGGCTAGTCGAGGATTGTTTAAACTAGGGGATGGGGGCAGGGAGTTTAGGACAGGCCAGATTTAGATCTATACATGGAAGAACAAACAATGGTGTAGAAATAAAAATGCATAGTAATGTAAATTTTAAGCAAACACGTAAAGATAGAAGGATTAACACATTAAAAATAGCTTGCCTTAATGCTAGAAGTATCAAAAATAAGGTAAGTGAGTTGGAGTTGTATGTAGCAGAGCACAATTATGATATTATAGCAATAACGGAAACCTGGCTAAATAACAAAGATGGGGATGAGTGTAACATAGAGGGATACACATTTTTAGGAAGGATAGACAGAACAGAAAAGGAGGTGGGGTTGCTGTTTATGCCAAACAGGAATTAAATGTAAGTCATCTTCAGTTGGATGATGAGCCCCATCTTAGTGAGGACATGTGGCTTCGCCTGGAAAATATTAGGGAAAAGGTCTCATTTTAGGAGTGTGTTATAGACCACCCAATTCAGACAGTAATTTCAACACACATCTTTTAGTAATATCAAAAGGCAAGTTTACAGGGGATATTATAGTCATGGGGACTTTAATTATCCAAATATTAACGGGATAACCTTACAGATGGAGGAGCACAAGAGCAGGAGTTTTAGAAGTAATCGCGACTGTTTTTAACACAGCATGTTAAAGCACCAACAAGGGGTGAAGCCTATCTGGATTTAGTATTCTGTAATAATCAGGATAGAATTGAGGGTGTAGAGGTGATTGAACCACTAGGGTCAAGTGACCATAATGTAATACAATTCTCAGTATTTTGTAAGAGTACAGATGCAAAGACTAAAATTGTTAAGTTGAACTTTAGTAGGGCTAATTTTGAGCAGATGCGACAAAGTCTAAGTAGGATAGACTGGGATAAGCTTTTAAATGTGGAGACAGTCGAGGAGCAGTGGAACAGGTTTAAAATGTTTTACATGTAATGCAGGACAGATACATACCTAAATTTGGAAGTAATAGGAAACTAAAAAATCTCCACGATGGATTAATAAAGATTTAAAAAGAAGTTGCAAAGGAAAAACTGCTGTATAAGGCATATAAGACTAATGACTGCAAAGAGAACCGTAGCGTATGAGAACATGAGGGCAACCATTAAAAAGGATATCAGAGAGGCTAAAAGACAGTTGGAGAGGAATATAGCAGATAAGGCGAAAGAAGACCCCCAAGAGATTCTTTCAGTATTTTAGTAGTAAAAGAACAGTTAAGGAGGAGGGTCAAGTTCATCAGGAATAGTAAAGGGAATTAAAAGATACAGACAATGAAATAGCAGATGCCCTAAACTTACATTTTTCTGAGGTGTTTACAAGTGAGCAAGTGGATAACCTGCCAGAGGTAAACACAACTACTAAGGAGGTACTGAGGGATTTGGAAATTGTAGAGGGAGAAGTGCTGCTCAGATTAAATAAGATGAAATCAAACAAATCACCAGGCCCAGATAATATTTATCCTCGTGTTCTTAAGGAGGCTAGTGAGTACATATATAAACCCTTGACACATATTTTTAGGAAGTCACTGTGCACTGGAGAGATTCCAAAGGACTGGAAAATGGCAAATATCATCCCATTATATAAAAAGGGTGACAGGGCAGATCCAAGCAACTATAGGCCAGTAAGCTTAACAAGCATCACAGGAAAATTAATGGAAGGAATTATTAAGGATAAGATTGAGCAACACATGACAAGGACAGGAGTTATTCTGAACAGTCAGCATGGGTTCAGAAGGGGAGGTCGTGTTTTACTAACATGTTGGAATTCTATGAGGAGGCAACAAAAGGATACGATCAAAGTGGAGCTTATGATATTATTTATCTGGACTTTCAGAAAGCATTTGATAAGGTGCCACATGAGAGGTTGGGCATCAAGTTAAAAGAAGTGGGAATTCAGGGTGATGTTTTTAGATGGGTGCAGAATTGGCTCAGACACAGGAAGCAGAGGGTGATGGTGCGAGGAACCTCATCAGAACTGGCGATGTTAAGAGTGGTGTTCCACAGGGGTCAGTGCTAGGGCGCTGCTATTTTTAATATATATAAATGATTTAGATAGGAATATAAGTAACAAGCTGGTTAAGTTTGCAGATGATACCAAGATAGGTGGATTAGCAGATAATTTGGAATCCGTTATATCATTACAGAAGGACTTGGATAGCATACAGGCTTGGGCAGATTTGTGGCAGATGAAATTTAATGTCAGTAAATGTAAAGTATTACACATAGGAAGTAAAAATATTAGGTTTGAATACACAATGGGGGTCGAAAAATCGAGAGTACACCTTATGAGAAGGATTTAGGAGTCATAGTGGACTCCAAGCTATCAACTTCCAAACAGTGTTCAGAAGCCATTAAGAAGGCTAACAGAATGTTAGGTTATATAGCACGATCTGTGGAGTACAAGTCCAAGGAGGTTATGCTCAACCTTTATAATGCACTGGTGAGGCCTCATCTTGAGTACTGTGTGCAGTTTTGGTCTCCAGGCTACAAAAGGACATAGCAGCACTAGAAAAGGTCCAGAGAAGAGCGACTAGGCTGATTCGAGGTCTACAGGGGTTGAATTATGAGGAAAGATTAAAAGATCTGGGCCTTTACAGTTTAAGCAAAAGAAGATTAAGAGGTGACATGATTGAAGTGTTTAAAATTATGAAGGGAATTAGTACAGTGGATCGAGACTTGTATTTTAAAATGAGCTCATCAAGAACACGGGGACACAGTTGGAAACTTGTTAAGGGTAAATTTTGCACAAACATTAGGAAGTTTTTCTTTACACAAAGAACGATAGACACTTGGAATAAGTTACCAAGTAGTGTGGTAGACAGTAAGACGTTAGGGACTTTCAAAACTCGACTTGATGTTTTCTTGGAGGAAGCAAGTGGATAGGACTGGCGAGCTTTGTTGGGCTGAATGGCCTGTTCTCGTCTAGATTGTTCTAATTGTTCTAATTGTTCTATAGGACATCTGCCCTGTTGAAGAACCAATCAGGAATAAGAAAAATAGAAACTGAAATAAACAATAGACAGTATAGCCAGGTGCGGAATGAGCTCATTGAACAAGGTTAAAATGATAAGAAATTGTTATAAAAACTTCGATTATGGCAATGTTTTTTAGGGCTTGTTATTTTTTGTGTTGATTTATTGCAATAAAGCCTTAAAACTCTGTCTGTCTATCCGAGTCCTAATAGCCTTTATTTTTAGGTAAAAAGCCTTCTGATGATGAGTTTTTCGCCACGACAAGGAGAGCTTACATTTAATGTGTTATTGTGCCACAAAAATAGAAAATGTCCACATTGATAGTCTTCCCCAAGTCCAGTAGTACAGTGAATAGAAAAAAAATGTTTAATGAAATATATGTATTTGTAATTACAACAACATATGTAATTTGCAGTTACTTTTTCCCCTTCCGGCTTTCTCACTTGGGAACGCAGCTAGTTAGTAAATTAATAAGTAATACAATTAGTAGTAGTAGCAGTAGTAGAATTTGTAGTAGTAGTGGTAGATTTAGCATTGGCAGTAGTAGTAGTAGTAGTAGTAGTAGTAGTAGTAGTAAAAGTATAAGATAATGTAGCAGTAGTAGAAGCAGCAGCTATAGTATTAGCACTATTAGTAGTACTAGTAGTAGTACACAACATCTAGTAGTAGTAGTCGTAGTAGATGACATACTATTATTATTATTATTATTATTAGTAGTAGTAGTAGTAGTAGTAGTAGTAGTAGATGACAATGAAGTAGAAGTAGTAACAGTAGCTACAGTAATGACAGTAGTAGTAGTAGTAGTAGTAATAGTAGTATTACACAAAATGTAATATTAGTAGAAGTAGCAGTTAAAGCAGTAGAAGTAGTTGAAGTAGTAATAGTAGAAGACGATGTAGTAGTAGTAGAAGCATTAGTAGTAACAGTAGCTATAGTAGTGGTAATAGTTGTAGTAGCAGTAGTAAATGACGTATAGTAGTAGCAGTAGTAGTAGAGGTTGTAGTGGTAGTAGTAGTAATAGTAGAAGACAAAGATAGTGGTGGCAGTAGTAGTAGTTGTAGACGATGAAGTAGAAGTAGTAACTGTTTTATAGTAATGACAGTACTAGTAGTAGTAGTAGTAGTAGTAGTAGAAAACATGTAATATTAGTAGTAGTAGTACAGTAGTAGTAGTAATAGTAGTCATAGTTGTAGTTGAAGACACTATAGTAGCAGTGGAAGCAGTAGTAATAATAGTAGAAGATGTAGTATAGATGTAGTAGTAGTAGTAGCAGTAGTTGTAGTAGTAGCAGTAATAGTGGCAGTAGTTGTATTGCCATGTGTTCTTGAATATCTGACCAACATGTGACACATTAACATTTCTCAGTGCCATGATGAACAAGAATGTTTTTAAATAGTAGTATTTGAATTAAGAAAGGAGAAAAACCTTAAAGGTATTCAAAGTGCAAATAGTAACAACAGAAAGAATGATATATTTGTCTAATGCCTTTTTTGTCAAAGGGAATTCAGTCACACGATTAGGATACATTATTACTTCATAGACAGAGGACCAGTGAGTCACATGACTTGATCAGGGTCAGAGAGCGCAGCAGTGTTGGTAATTAAAGCAACAGTCTTGAAGTTTAAAGTTCACCACATTTGCATTCAAATGTACTTTGCACCCACACAAGAGTTGTAAGAGACTAACCTTATCCAATTAATGTCACTTTTGCTTAGTGCCTTGCCATGTGTGTAGGTGTAATACAGCTGTTATTCTGTATGTTCTCTTTTTAAAATAATGTACTAGTCAGTTCAACTGACTCACTTAGTGAATCAGATAAGTCCAAAGTCTTAGCCACCAGACTACATTGCCTACATGAGTAAGACACATGTGAAGGCAAATCTAGGACATTGCCTGTAGGTTTGGTCTCCAGTGGTATCTGAAATACCCCATGATAATCAGGGGGTCAGATTAGTGCTCTAGTGTTGGCTAAGTACTGAAATCATTACTCTGGCGCTATGCTGTACAATAATTTATCTATGGAGAATGTGATACTTAGGATATGCACTTCTTAAGAAGGCAACTCACATAACTGTGCAGGTAACATCACTTCAAAAGAGTCCCATTGAATCAACAAGCTAATTAAAAGGACAGGCTCAGTTATGTGATGCACTCTGGACCCGCTGGAGGTCATAGCGAAGGAGAGAATTAAAACAAAACTGAGCACCATGCTGCATAGCCTCTCTCAGACACACCAACACAGCTGATGAATTACTGAACTGAAGTGTGTCAAGAACCATGACGGGGGCTCCTTTATATCAACAGCAATATACCTTTATAGTGCCTCACTGGGACTGGGACAGCCAAGTCAGAACTTTTATTTCTTTTTAATTTTCGTGCTTTTTAACCATTGTGGTTTGTGTTTAGATCATTGTGTGTTTATTTATGTATGTATGTATGTATGTATGTATGTATGTATGTATGTATGTATGTGTGTATGTATGTATGTATGTATGTATGTATCTTCGCTTCTGTAAAAAGTCCAAATAAGTTAATGCTTCATAAACTTGAGGAAGCCTATCTATCTATCTATCTATCTATCTATCTATCTATCTATCTATCTATCTATCTATCTATCTATCTATCTATTGTCACACACATGCTATTAGGAGGCAGCTAAAGAGCTTGAGTGATTGTAATACTACATCAAAACAGGGGGAGGCGGGGTATGCTGACTGTCTCTCTCAGTTCCTTGCAGACCATTCCCGGGGAATCCTGCCAGGTTAAGCGCCTCTGACGTCCCTTCTGGTTTTGATGTCTCTGATGATGTCACTTCCGGTCAGGGTGCCTCTAATGATGTTACTTCCGGTTCAGGCATCGATGACATCATTTCTTCTACCAGCTCTTAAAACTGACATCTTACATCCACATATCCAGTTCTGTTTTGGACTTATTGTTGTAAAAATCTCACTCATTCAGCACTAACCATTTTCAGCCAGGATCATTTATTATACAGGTGGCTGCCCCAAACCTTTTGGATTGTCTTGAGTCAATTTGTTACACTATCTATCTATCTATTGTGGCAGGCGGCCAGAACCCTTACCCGGCTGGGATGCCCTGAGTGTGGAAAGACCGTTGGACAGAGTATTTTCAGGACAGTTTCTCCACCAGGTTGATACAGGGCAACCCCTTGGTTTTCAGCGGGATGAGAGTCGGAAGAGGGCAAAGCCTGAGAAGGAGTGGAAGTAGGACTGGAGGCAAGAAGGGACTGTTGTGGTGCTGGTGATATGTGATATCTATCTATCTATCTATCTATCTATCTATCTATCTATCTATCTATCTATCTATCTATCTATCTATCTATCTATCTATCTATCTATCTATCTGTCTTCAAATGAAGGCTGCACCACCTTGAACGTCTGACCAGCATCACATAGAACATCAACTTTTCTTGAGACGTACACAATTATCCTTAGATGTGACACGATTAGCATGATCTCCGGTCAAAACGTTAGTATTTCTTGTTACTTGAGTGAGACCACAAGGGCATAAATGTTACAAAATATTTGAATATGACTGCTTGAGTGAGCAGTTTGTTATTTGATATGCATTGGGCCTGAAAATTATTCTGAGCAAACTGACCAGGAGATGAAAATAAGTGTAAGACGTGGTCAAAATGAGTAGCAAAGCATCAAAAGCAGGAATACAATCAGAACTGAAAAACTAATGCTGAAGGAAAAAACGAAAATAAAGGACAAAAGTCAGAAACAGCAGGTGGCAAGAACATTTTTTTCTTTGCAGAAAGTGTGGAGTACTTATGTCACATGCCGAGTGGAGGTATAGCACTGATAGTGAATGATGACCTGAAGACCCACACCTCCCAGTTATTTGTTGGTCAAGAATCATGTCTTCAATTCGGAAAGTCAATAGCATGGGGCTTTTAGTTTTCCTATTTATGATGTGCGCTGATGATTCTTAAAGTGTTTAATTACAAGGGACGTTCAAAAAATTTCCACACTTTTTTAACTCTATTTATTAAGAAATTCAAAAACAAATTACATAACTTTTCTACATTGTTGCCTTCCTTTGCAATATACTTTTCCCAGAGTCGTACCAACTTTTTAATGCAATCAGCAAAAATTGTTTTTGGTTAAGCGCATAGCCACTGATGAACTGCTGCTTTCACATCATCATCACATGGCTGTAGCTGGAGGTCCAGAGTGCTCTGCATCCATCACACTATTACGGCCATTTTCAAACATTTCACTCCACTCAAAGACGACTCTACAAGAGAGAACTTCATCCCCATACTCAACACACATGCGGAGATGAATTTGTGCTCCTGGCACACCTTCTGCCCACTAAAAGCGTACGACAGAACTCTGTTCCTCTTTGGTGCAATTCATAAGTTTCTCAGGCATCTTCACCACAGGGTGACAACTCTTATACTAAACTGCAAGGGCAGTCGGCTTGCCGGACAGAACTAGTCACATTACACTCTCAGACACGACCAATTACTACTCCTCCCGCCTTCACCGTCTCCAATGAAAATATTAAATTATGAAAACTTTTTGTAAGTAAGGAACGTAACAATGTTTCAGCAAAAAAGCAGGTGCTTTGTACATTATAAGTAAATGACTCAAAGTCAAACACAATAATTATGCGACATGAGTAACATGAGACTTTGTTTTCTTTTTTTCATGGTTGTTTTCTTGTTGCTTTGCGGTTACTATTGGTTTCTGTTATATCATATTTTTTCTCACCATTGTACATGAAAAGATGAAAATTTTTTCTCGACCATCACTACATACCACATGGGGTACATAATATATAAAAAAATAACATATAATTAAGAAAAACGTAAGTATTTTTGTTATTTAATTTTAAGTGTGTCACACAATGTCTTTATAGTTTTAGATAGATAGATAGATAGATAGATAGATAGATAGATAGATAGATAGATAGATAGATAGATAGATGATAGGCACTATATTGAATAGATAGATAGATAGATAGATAGATAGATAGATAGATAGATAGATAGATAGATAGATAGATAGATAGATGTGAGAGGCACTATATTGAATAGATAGATAGATAGATAGATAGATAGATAGATAGATAGATAGATAGATAGATAGATAGATAGATAGATAGATAGATAGATACTTTATTAATCCCAAGGGGAAATTCACATACTCCAGCAGCAGCATACTGATAAAAAACAATATTAAATTAAAGAGTGATAAAAATGCAGGTATAACAGACAGTAACTTTGTATAATGTTAACATTTAACCCGGGTGGAACTGAGCATAGTGTGGGGGAGGAACGATCTCCTCAGTCTGTCACTGAAGCTGCTCCTCTGTCTGGAGAAGATCCTGTTCAGTGGATGCAGTGGATTCTCCATGATTGACAGGAGCCTGCTCAGCGCCCATCGCTCAGCCACGAATGTCAAACTGTCCAGCTCCGTACCTACAATAGAGCCTGCCTTCCTCACCAGTTTGTCCAGGCATGAGGCGTCCCTCCCTTCTTTATGCTGCCTCCCCAGCACATCACTGCGTAGAAGAGGGCGCTCGCCACAACCATCTGATAGAACATCTGCAGCATCTTATTGTAGATGTTGAGGGATGCCAGCCTTCTAAGGAAGTATAGTCAACTCTCTCCTCTCTTGCACAGAGCATCATTATTGGCAGTCCAGTCCAATTTGTCATCCAGCTGCACTCCCAGGTATTTATAGGTCTGCACCCTCTGCACACAGTCACCTCTGATGATCACGGGGTCCATGAGGGGCCTGGTCCTCCTAAAATTAACATTTTGTTAGAAAGTTGCTGTGCCACGGCTAGGGTCTGCCACCCAGAGGAAATTACACACCATGTCATGATAGTTCCTCTATTAAGCCCAGTAAAGCACTCAAGTTTCTCATCCAAGATTATGGATTGAAGCCTTGAACAACCTTAGTCTTCTGCTCTTATTGTCTGGTGTTCTGGAAAACAATTCACAGCATTCCTCTTGTTGATTCAGTTCACAATTTTAGTGTCTTAGCTGTGGTGATAATCTCATCCTTTTGTTAAAGACTCCTGAAAATTATTTTTTTGACTAGATTTACAGCTTAGTTGTTGATAGTTAGATCTTTTAGATGCTGGCTGTCATTGAAGTTTCTTGAAAACATGCATATCACCTGTTTTAATACACTTGTGTAGTTGCTCACAATCTACAAGCAATTCAGAGAGCATGGCTAGATCTAATGTTGTCCCCAATTAATTAAATATGCTCCATCATTGCTAACCATTTGGGTATTTCTGTTTCTCTGAATGATTACTTCCTAATGAATCATTTTCATGTTCTGCCCTCTGATCTCATTTGAAGAAATGTGGGTGGTATTTCATCTGTTTTTAGTAAGATGTAGTACTGTTTGTGTTACTGATCTGTAATGTGTGTATTGTAATGAAGTGTTAAAGACAATAACATAATTAAAAGCTTGAAAAATAGTTTTTGGTTTAAGCCATTATCTAATCTTGTTTTGAAAATATTATTCACCAAGGTGTGGCTGACACCTGTTTCCTGTAAAGGGAAAAACTTGTTAGACCTGTTCCATTTTAGATGGCGCACCCTTGTCATGAGCATTTGCTCTGCTTTTTCAAAGAATATCTGTTCCCAAAACCTGACACACCTGGTTACTCCTCTTGTTTTTCAACTGGCTGAAAACTTGCAGGGTTTCTACTCTTCTTCACTGAACTACTGCTGTTGAGATGTCTAAGCGGGTAAATCAACTGTAAACATTGCACACACAGGCCAAGTCCACAAGTCCATTATTATAAAAAAATCTTGGAATGAGACGATACGTGATCTTCTCTCAGAAGACAATCCCACGAGAGACACATTAACGTCACGTGAGACATGGTAGTGAGACAAAAGAAAGCTGCTGTACAGGCTTTTACATGATGGACGCGCAGTGCGACAAGCAGAACATGCAGCTTGGCAGCAGTGGCAGAAAGACAGCAGCTGATCAGACCACATCTCCTCAGCGTGCATTAAACTCCACCCCCCTCCCCCCTGATAATGAGAGCGGCCGGGGTTGGGCAAGCGAAACGAGCAGGGGGCTAAGCCCCCTAGTATACATATATATATATATATATATATATATATATATATATATATATATATATATATATATATATATATATATACATATATATATATATATATACATATATATATATATATATACATATATATATATATATATATATATATAGTAACCAGTAAGGGGCACTACTGAGCCCCAAAACCCAGACCAAATAATGTCCAACACAGTTACAAGCTCAAATAATGAATTTTTAATCCTCCAAGCAACAAATACCGTTAAGTAAAGGGAAACACAGCCAACAACCATAAAAACAATGTTTGTTTTCCTGTTCTTGCACCTCTAGCTAACTGTTGCCCACTGCCTCCCAACTCTAACTCCCAAAAGTAAGACAGCGGGCTCCTTTTATACATCTCCCCGTGACCAGGCATGACTTGTGGGGAGCAAGTCCCAGGGTACTCCTCCCCAGACAGCGACCTCTTGTGGCACTATGGGACCACCACAGGTTTGCACTTCCAGACTTCAGTTCCCATGAATCTTTGTGGGGGTACCAACTGGGACACCTCCAGTGGACCACAGCCACATAATGTATGGGAGATCAAACAGTTCCTCTACTTCAGGTTCTGCAAGTCCATCCCATGGCACTTTCTATCTTGTTGTCATTCAACTGGGATGTCCATCTGTCCTCCATGGCATTCACTATATACAGTATATATTTTATGTACCACGATAGAATGTAAAAAGAAAGAAAAGGGCAAAGATTGTGAATGAATTTGCCTTATCTTTAAACCCTTTGCACAGCCATCAGGTATAGAAAATTAAAATTCATGTATTGGCTTGGATAAATGTAAATTTAGTAAGAATGTCTAAAAGCATTAAACATAGTGTGAATTAGGAACAGTATGTCAAAGTAAATTTTTCAATAAAGGCATTTGCCATATTTCTTTTTTAGTTAAGCTCAGAGAGAAACCACCAATATTTAGTAATTCAGAAAGACAGAGAAAAGGAAGAATGACGAACAGAAACTACCAGGGGTCAGAGAAGGGGGAACACCTGTTGTTTGAAGGCCAGTTAGGAAATAAGGGAAGCCAAGAATGAAGACAAGTGATAAGCTGGGAACAATATTGGTGGCCATGAAAAAGCAAAGTGGCCCGTGGAAAGCCAGCTGGAGTAGGGAGTCAGAAAAGACAGTAAATGCATTGTTATGAGTGAGGTGAAGATGATAAGAAATGATTATATAAACTGTGATTTTTGGCCTGTTTGAGGCTCAGCTCAGTTTGGCCTAATTGGGTTGAGTTTGTGTGATTGTTTACTGCAATAAAATTAATCACTCTCTTTGTCGATCCTTCAACTCCTAGGGCCTTCTTCAAAGTGAGAATCTTCAGTGCATTTTACGCTCCCACACAGGTAGCAAGTTATTGGCTGTCAGAAAAAGGGGAGAACTTTGTTATACTTTTGAAATGTAAACTGCAAAAAAAGGCAACATACGATGAAACACGATCAGCAATCGCAGTAATCAACTTTGACATCCTTTCCGACTAGACATCATGTAATCTGACGTCAACTTTAGTTCACAATTTCTCTGCCTTTTGGTAACAATCCCTGCTTTTCTTTAGGTTTTATTTTAATCTCCTAATTGTGAAAAAGAGCTGGTGGTGGATATGGCAAAGAGTCACTGAGACAGGTCATCATTCAAAGGAAGGGCGTAGAAGTGGTGCAGAGCTACAAGTACTTGGGGGTTTCCATAAAATGTGGCACCATGCAAGAATAGCCAGAGCAGACTGGGCTTCATAAGGAGACTCAGGTGTTTTAATGTGTGCAGCAAGAAATGTTCTATCAGTCCATAGCAGTCAGTGTGGTGTTCCATGCCTCTGTCTGCTAGGGAAGCAACTTGATCACGAAAGCCTGCTCTATCACAAGGCCAACACTGAACGCACAGTAAACTGTTGTGGACAAGATGATGATGGCAAATTTGGAAGGTTACATGAAAAATCCCCTCCATCCCCTCCAGGAGGTGCTGTCTTTTTGCTCTTTTAGCCACAGGCTCATTCCACCATGGTGTGCTAAGAAGCATCTTTGGGGATCTTTTCTGCCCACTGCTATCAGGTGGATCTGTGCTTCCTCTCAATGTATTTATTAAGTTTATTTTAATTTATTGTGGTATAGCAGGTCTGCGGCGTAACAATCAAGGGACATGTTAAATGAATGAATAATTAATTTGTCCACTTGATCTCCATGGGTGTGCATGCTCATGCAACTGAGGGGGCCTGGTGGAGTAACTGGGGTGGGATGTACCTGTACATGAGGGTGCAGTCTGTTTTAATTGCTTCATCGGCTTCCTGCGGTGCAAGTTTGAGACACAACACCCACAGAGACTTATAAGGAAGAGTTGGCAAAAGAAAAGGGGAGAATCGAAAGGGGGTCAGAAAAGATCAGTCAGAGACGATTGCAAAAGATGGTTAAATGATGGAGAGAAGAAGGCAGGAGGAAGATGGAAGAGAGACAGAGTAGCTGGCTGACCGTTAGGAAATACCTCGAGAGAGCATGTGGCCAATACTCAGGGCCTAAAGAAGGTCACTCCAGCTGAGCATCCTGGGAGCTGAAGAGTGACGCACTGTTCAGTCGGAGCGACTCACCGCATTAGGCTAGAGAAAGGTAATGCGCTTGCTGGGGAAATGAAGGCTCAGTGAGGCACTGACTGCAGGGACACAAACCTGGCAGAGGGAGTCGGAGGCTCTGGGATGGTGCCCTTTTGGGAGCCATAGATAGCTACAGGGGCCACAGCCTAGGAGCAGAGCGGATGGTGGGCTGAACTGCCACTTAGGCGCCTCCTTGGCTACAAGGACCCACTTACTCTAGGGTTAAGACAAGGAGATGACAGCTTTTAAAGGGTTGCACCAGGGCTCATGTTTTTATAGAGAGCTTCCAGCCAAGTAATATTAACCTCACTTTTTTTAGATTATTTAATAGATTGTTTCAACCTCCACCAGCACCTTGATTTTATGGATTATTTATTTGATGTACACACTGCACTTTTGGTTTTTGATGGTTTTAATAAAAGCGCTTGGCAACTTTATGCCTCTACCCCTTGCTTTGTGTGTTATGTCCTCATCTGCTAGACTCATCCCTAGACTCGGGTACATAATTGGTGGTAGTGGCTGCAAGAGGCTCCACAGAAGAACCTGGTAACATGCAGCTGACCTGCACCATCACATTACTTGGTTAATTGGCTGTAATATTTGTTCTGTGAGTCCGTATCCTTGTTTTTATGTATGTCTTAATTTCCGTATGGGATTGAAACCTTTTATTTATTCTATTCCAATCGAATCTAATCTTGTTCTTGCTTTTTTATTTTTGTATTAATTTATTATGCAAGGTGACTTACAAAGCAAATTATAATATATACAAAAATGACTATGAGGTTCAAACATTAAAAGCAACTGAGAACAAGACAGAAAACCGAATAAGAGTGGATTAGTACAACCAGTATATAAATATACCAGCAACCCGACTGCAACAAAACTTGGCAGGTATCCTAAACTAAACAACAGCCACTAATCTGCTGTTTCAAAATATTTGCTGAAAAGGTTTGTTTTCAAAAGGCACCTAAACATGAGCTAATTGGGTCTTTCTCTGGGTTTGGCTGATTGGTGGCACTGTCTGATGGAGTTTAGGATTGTGAGTGACACCTGCAATGTACTGGTGACCTCTCTGAACATTTATTTCTGCTTGGTTAGACTTCTGCTCACTAATGACTCAGTTAACATGAGACAGTATGATCTGTCAATGACAGCAAATTATGTGAAGTAGAAAAGCAGACAGACCTGAATGTGAAAGCCAGTAAGTATTTTGCAAGTGAATTTTTTCTGAATGCTGTCAAAGATTCCTAGTCAGGGAGGGCAGGAAATCCCATAATAGTCATAGAGAGAGAGAGTTATGTGACAAGAGATTCCCTAAGAAGTGGAGTGTTTTTGAGGACAGGGAGCTGCAGGGATAGGGCTGCCAACTCTCTTTCTCTGGAAATGAGGACATTTGTGTTAAAAAATGAGGACTTTTGAGGTCGCCTTTCCCTGAGATGCCATAATACACCCTTTATACTGTCTTATGGTTTTTAAAAATGAAATAAACCTTTAGTAGCAGTTTATCACAATAATTATTATACGATGGCCACGATCACAGTCACTGGCAAACAAATAACCCATTAAATATTTTGAACATGTCAAACCTCTTAATTTAACAGACTTTAACAGATTCTTTCCATTCTTATTTGGATAGCTTATCTGTCAAAAACCTTTAAAAAATGATACACATGGTAAATTCACTTCTAGTAAAATAAAAATAATTTTACTCTTTTCAAATTAGTTTATTTGCATTTATCTACATTCTTTTATATTTTTCCACTGAGGCTGTTTTTCTCAGTAATTCCGGGTTCTTGGATAAATATGAATAGAAATCTTTATATAGCATGCTACTAAAACTGAATCCTGTGAGCGTTAGCCCCTTAACTGAATCTGTTCTGCCCTTTCAAAAACAAGGAGATTTGCTGTTCATGTAGTCTGTCAACTTGCATTTTCTTTTCGGCATAATGGGTATTCCTGTATTCATGCAAATGAAAGAATTGTGAAAATATTAAATTATTTGAAGAAGTCACTTCATCATTCCATCCATTATCCAACCCGCTATATCCTTACTACAGGGTCACAGGGAGCCCATCCCAGCCAACACAGGGTGCAAGGCAGGAAACAAACCCCGGGCAGGGCAACAGCCCACTGCAGAGCACACTCAAACACAATTTAGAATCACCAGTGCACCTAACCTGCATGTCTTTGGACTGATGGAAGAAACTGGAGTACCCAGAGGAAACCCATGCAGACACGGGGAGAACATGCAAACTCCACGCAGGGAGGACCCGGGAAGTGAACCCAGGTCTCCTTACTGTGAGGCAGCAGTGCTGCCCACTGCGCCACTGTGCCACCCTACTTCATCAACTGATAACTAAAAAGATATTGCATTTATATGACAGAATTAATGTGTGATTTTTAAAAAAATAACTGAAACTTTAATAGTTGACTTATTCATTTACAACTATAAATCCTTTTTGGAACAACCAGTGGTAATAACAATATTTTCCATTAAAATATTACAAAGCAGTACTTACTTGCACTTAAATATGACAGGCTGGACCTGAATGTATAAAATTTCTTCTTTAACCAAGCTGCTAAAAGAAGAATTGAAAATAAGATCTCACATACAAAATGTGAAATTGTAATTTTGATTTTGAATAAATTCACTTAGTTATGGTGAATTAGGATTACAAATAATTAATGAAAGGAACAACATTTATAACGAACTATCTACTCACCAAGAAGATAAACCTGAATTCAAAAGATGAAGTGAAAAGACCAAGTTGGACTATTCTCGTCAATATCTGCGTTGTTTACTACTGGAATGGAAGTAAAGATTCTGGGGAAAAAAGTATATGCATTGCTCGCAAACGCTGATTGGTGTACAGTGTGGAAGAAAGACGCCAAGGAAGACAGGAGCGCAATTGATCAGTATTAGTTTATTTAAAAAATTAATAAACAGGTGAGTAGCGAGTATGGAGCTTTCTGCTTGCAAATCAGAAAGACTCTAAGTTCCCCATCTTCAGGCTGCTTATATAGTTTTTTACCTCTGTGCCCTTTTCTAAAATATTTTTAAACTTGCTTCAGTGTTTCCTCTTTTTTGCAAGCTTTTTTTTATGTCATCACATTTTTATTTGTATTCCTAAACATAGAATGGTCTTTTGCTAACGATTGGTTTTAGGAAATTTCAAAACATTCTTTTGTTAACAGTTGTTGTCACCCTGCTTTAAATATTCTTGCTTACACACACACTTATATTAGTCAATTGCTTATATCAGTATATCAATATCAGTAAATTAGTAATACATATATTGTAGCATTGTATTATATATTATAGCTTTCACAACAGCTTTCAATTTTTACCAATGATAAGGATATGGAGATTTCCAAATTTTAGGAGCCAAAATTCAGAACATTTTCCAAATTTTATACATTTTTCCCAGACAGTCCATGGCACATTAAAAACAAGGACATGTCAGGGAAAATGAGGACAGCTGGCAGCCATATTCAGGGAGGAATTAGGAATGCATAAGCCCACTCAGTGAAGTTGTCCATTAGGCAAGGATGCACTTTCGGGGATACCTCAAGAAGAAGAGGATCGCTGTACCCAAATGGGAGTATTTAGAGCATAACAGGATGTAAGTATAGTATGGGTGTTCTGTGCTTTAAATACAAGGGTAGGCAGCCCTTTAAACCAGTGGTCTCAAACTCCAGTCCTGGAGGGCCGCAGAGCGTGCAGGTTTTCATTCTAACCCCTTTTTTAATTTGCTGACCAGTTTTTGCTGCTAATTAACTCCTTTTCCATTCATTTTAATTGACTTAAGTTTTAAGATTTGTTACTCTGAATTTCTTCACCGTTCCTCTGAATTGCTTCATTTATTTCCTTAAATGGCACCCAAAAAGAAGTAAAATGAGAAGTGAGTGAGCCAACATAACACCAACTAAGTCAGGGCCTCAAACTCCAACCAATTTCACTCCCAAGCAATTGCTTTATTAGGCACTGAGTCTAGTTGTTAATTAAACTCGTTCTTTAATTGCATGGCTTGTTGCTGCTCTCGTTGTGCAATGGCAGACATTTCCAAAATTGTTGTTTTTCTCTTTTCTAAGAGCACTGCTAAAATGCTAACATTCCTGAGACCTTCATCTTTCTTTATTTTGAGATATTGTATGATGGACACAGTTTGCTGGTCATGTATTGGCTTATTTTGTATCTTATTATTGTTTGGCTGCTAATTAAGGAAAATGAAACAATTAAGGGGTCTGAGTCTTTAAGAGCAAGTCAATTAAAATTAATTCAAAACAACAACAACAACAACAACATTTATTTATATAGCACATTTTCATACAAGGAGTAGCTCAAAGTGCTTTACATATTAAAGAATAGAAAAATGAAAGACACAATTATAAAACAAAATAAATCAACATTAACATCGAATAAGAGTAAGGTTCAATGGCCAGGGGACAGAAAAACAAAAACTCCAGGCGGCTGGAGAAAAAATAAAATCTGTAGGGATTCCAGACCATGAGACCGCCCAGTCCCCTCTGGGCATTCTACCTAATATAAATGAAACAGTCCTCTTTGGATTTAGGGTTCTCACGGAAGGGCTTGATGATGATGATGGTCACGTAGACTTCTGCCTTTTAATCCGTCCATCATTGTTTGAGCATCATGAAGCTTTGAGTAGGTGGTGGTGGCGCAGGCCACCACCACAAAGAAACCGGAAAAAGAAACAGAAAAGAGAGTAGGGGTCAGTACCGATTTTAGAGCCACCATGAATAGTTATTTTGAGGAGATTGAACATATAGAGTATCAGGATTAAGTTAAATTAAGATTAAAATGAAGTTATAAAAAGGCCATGTTAAAGTAATGTGTTTTCAGCAGTGTTTTAAAGTGCTCTGCTGTATCAGCCTGGCGAATTCCTATTGGCAGGCTATTCCAGATTTTAGGTGCATAGCAGCAGAAGGCCGCCTCACCACTTCTTTTAAGTTTTGTTCTTGGAATTCTAAGGAGACACTCATTTGAGGATCTGAGGTTACGATTTGGAATATAAGGTGTCAGACATTCCGATATATTAGATGGGGCGAGATTATTTAAGGCTTTATAAACCATAAGCAGAATTTTAAAGTCAATCCTGAATGACACAGGTAACCAGTGTAGTGTAGCAGCAAAAACATGTCACTAATTAAGAAGATGGTTAGAATGAAAACCTGCAGCCACTGCGGCCCTCCAGGACTGGAGTTTGAGGTCACTGCTTTAAATACTTTAACACCAGATTTTTTTTCACTTTACATCACTCTTTTAGGTGTGCTTAAAGGGACAGCTTGCTGTCACCTCAGTAGAGGGAATTAATTTGCAACTTTGCAGGCTTCTCAGTTTTATAGGCCCTCCTGTATGTAAATGATGGAATGCCAGCTCATAGTGTGATGGACTTATCTTGGGCTGATGCAACTTGTCAGCACCATTACATGACCCTCACTCCCAAGCAACCACTTCTATATCCTTGGAACTGTGAACAACTTTTTGAAACACATCATCAGAGGTCTTCAGTGCTTTTTTGTCAGGTGACACAGCAGGGATGGTAAGTATTGCTCATATGGCATCAGTGGCAATTTGATCTTCTACACTTTATCTTATCTTCATGAGCCCATAGCTCCACGGGCAACCATGCTTCCACACCGATGGACTTCAACATATGGAGAAATTGTGCTGCTGCAGATGTAGCAGTCTCTCAGCTGTCTTCCTTTTCGTATTGATGCCTCAACTAATATTCCAGATACCAGATCTCAGCATTGAGGTTCTCTAACAACTACCTGGAAGAGCAAAGAAAGTCTGTTTCTGATCTCTTTGGCACTCAGTGCTTTGATAAATCAGACAGTTGGTCTTATCCTCATCCCACTGCTAACACCAATGTAGTGCAGGCTCTGAATACCAAATTAATACTTTCTTCTTTACACCACTCATTTTATTAGCTTGCTGTCCTTAAAATAACCCCTCCCTATTGCCCCGTAGCTGCTCATTTAGATGATGGAATGGCAGCTTATAGTTATGACAACTCATCAGCAGTCTGATCCAACTTGTTAGCGCCATTACAATACTTAACAGAGTTAACAAGCACAAGTGCTATGGACTGGCAGGCTTCATACTTTGCACCAGGGTGTCAAACTCCTGTTCTTTCAGGTTGCCGTGACTGCAGGTTTTTGTTTCAGCAATTTTCTTCACTCATACTACTTTAGGACTTTAAATCTCATCTTGATGTTATTTTGGACAGTCTACCTGCATAAGATGGATGAGCTTGCCGAGTGGTCACATCTACTCACTGTTTTCTAATGATCTAACAGACTATGTTGCCTTTTTTTTAATTGACTTGCATTTTAAGTCTTTATTGTTTTTTTCTTTATAAAGCAGTCAAATAACAATGAGATGCAAGGCAAACTGATGGATGACTAGTGTCATGATTTAAGCTGAAAACTGATGCTTCGTAGTCTTTTTCTTTAAGAGAAGTCATATTGTGTACTGTTGTCAGGGTCATGTCCTTCATTTCTAGGGGTGGAGTCTCCAGGGTCATGACCTTGACTTAATCAACAACCAGCATTAAAGGTCAGCCTTTCGCTAGGAACCTTATCCAATCTGCAGATAAAATCCTTAATTTCATTTTGACCTATTGTGTTTTCTCTTTCTTGAATTGATTCGACTTCTTGACAGTTATTTGACCTTTTGACAGTTATTTGCCTCTCATCTGGGTTATGGTCGCTACAGTTTATTTTTATTTTCTTTTATTTTTGCTTTTTGCCCACTTCTTCCGGTTTACTCAAAAAATCAGTTTTCCTGCTGATGCCATTTGCACCTGTGTCTCAAAAATATCTGAAAAGAAGAAAGTAAAGATCTGAGAAACACTGATCTGCTGTGGACTGTAGAGCATTTGGACTGTGATCTCAAAAACAAAATCTGTTTTGGACATGTGTGGCAGAATGAGAACACTAACAAACAATAGAATTAAATAACAGGGTTTCATTGACAGTTAAATTGGAGATTGACTGGAGTGAAAATTGTGGACCATCAGGACTGTAAGAGAACCCAGAGATAGCTGGTCATCCCTTGGCTTGTTTTGCGTTTCTTTATTGTTAGGATGCAGGTTAAGTAAAGAAACAATTAAGCACATCATTTAGAATTAACGCAAAACAAAGTATGTGAAATTAGTGTCAGTAATTGGTTACTGACCAGCCACTGAGGCCAACCAGGATTTGAGTTTGATACCCCTTCTTTACATGGCCATCAGTAACCCCAGGAATGACCCAGTGAGAATGGCCAAAAGTGAACTCCAGGTGGGGCTAAATAGCTGCATAATGAATTCCTATTTGGGAGGATGTGAGCCCTTGAGCTCTGTGGAATGATCAGCAGCCAGTCAGAAGCAGGAAGTGAAAGATCAGAATACTTATAAACACTTGCCCTGTAGGAGACTTGGTGACGCCTGCAGAGGGAAGCCTGCCAGCATTCCCTTGAAAAATGTAGGCTGCTTGCTTTGTTTCCATTTTTAGTTTTTCTTCTTTTACTTCCCCATTGTCTTTTCCTATTGCTTAATATTCATCTTTTGAAAGAAGTGCTTCAGTTCATGCTGTGACTTGTATCACACAGTCTTTGTTGAGGACTGTGCATTTTTTGGTGTCTCTTTTATTTGAAAACCAAACATTATAAGAAATCTCAATCTCAATCAAAAAAATTAAAATAACATAGTGACTATACTTTGAAAACAATCCATCTGCTTTATTTAACTGTATAGCAGGGGATTTTCTGTGTGCAAGGTGCATAAAGCAAGACATTCCATTGCCAGAAAACATTTAGAAACTCCCAGAATTATTTCATTGTTGTTATTTTTTTATCATTTCTTTTTTGTGACCGTAGCCTTTTTGTCTAATTTTGGGCAGCTTTCTTTGTATAAGCTGTAAATTTCTCCATAATGTTCATGACTGTAGCACTGTTGTTGTGAGCAATAATGTCATTGGTTGACTTTCTGACATTTTGGTATTTGGCATCATTGCACAGGCACTATACAAGATGGTGGCATGTATCACAGGTCTGAATCTACTTAAACAAAACATTCTTTCACACTACATTATTTAGGGAAAAAATATTAGACAAAGTGGAATGGCATGGTGGTGCTGCTACAGAGCATTGTCTGCGTTGATTTCCTCCGGGTGCTCCAATTTCAATCCACAGTCCAAAAACAAGGAGTTTACAGGAATTGGCGATGCTAAATTGGCCCAGGTGTGTCTGAGTGTGTTTGCCTGGTCCCCTGTCCAAGGTTTATTTCTGCCTTACGCCCTATGCTGGCTGGGATAGGCTCCAGCACCTCCCACCATGAACATGATCTGGGTTAGAAAATGACATGACATTAGACCAGGGGTCTCTAACACGTCGCTCGCAAACTACTGGTAGCTCGCACCCCATTTCCAAGTAGCTCGCCAAAGTGTTAATAAATCGTACATAAATTTGCAAACTTGATTAGTCAAATTCAGGGTGGGGGATCTTTTCAAAAAATCATATCACAATCCTTTTAACACAAAATCGCGATCCACAATCTGAATTGCAATCTGTCTTTTCAATGTGACATACACTTAAGAGACTATCTGGACTTAAACTCATCAAGAACTAAGTAACACTTTATTTTAAATATCAAACAAAGTTGAATTAAATTGTTCTCTTGTTCTCTAGCTAAGCAGAGTTAAGGAACACACCCCGAAGCTGGCGAGTGAGTGAGGAGAGCTCACTTCTTGGATTCGCATTAATAAATTGGCTCCACAAGCAAACTATGATACATAGCGAAATGAGAGAAGTCACAAAATCAACCGGAATGTTCAAGCAAATTATAGAAAAAAACCCGACCTAAATCCATTAAGTAGTTCTCTCGTTTAAAGTGGACAGACAGACATTGGATTTTATATATTATATATTAGTAAACCTTCAAAATAATGTGCAGTCAAGGTCTCAACAGCATTCTCAGCATTTCTGGAGCTTACTAGAGTCAGATAACTATACGAATTGTCACCAAGTAGCTCTGAAAATGTCTGCTTTGTTTGGGTCTCCATACCTCTGTGAGTCTGACATGAATGTCATGAAAGCAAAGTTCAGAACAAGACTGATAGATGAACATTTAAATGACTCCATAAGAATAAACCTAAGTGGCTCCAATCCGCCATACACCGGCCTCTCTTGTTGACTCCATGCAGTGCCAATCATCTTACTAAGTAAAAAACACATCACACATGCAACTGGGCATGTGAATAAAGTGAAACAGTGACATGGAACAAAATGACAAATGAATAAGTCATATCTGTGTATTTGGAATTGCATTGTTTTGTTTTGACAGCATTCATGTTTTAATTCAACAATGTGAGTTGTGGACACCAACATTTTGTAAATGTTCAGGCAAATCAAGCTTATTCGGTTTGTTTGGGTTGAAATAAGTTATGAGAAGAAAACATGAGAAGCTCTCAGCCATTTTCATTTTGTAAAAGTAGCTCTCAGGGGAAAATAGGCTGGAGACCCCTGCATTAGACAAATGATGGGCTTTTGGTATTTGTACTGCTAAAAGCAGGTGGAAAATAGCAAGAAGAGGGCAAAGGATCAGTACAAGAGCCATAGTCGAATAAAAAAGCAAGATCAAAGTTGAAAGTTCTGTGCTGAATGATACATTTTTATCACAGAGGATTAATTTTGTAAGGTTCTGAGCTACTCTTCATTAGTTTAGACAAATGTTAAATATTATATTGCTGATCCATCTTGTTAATGTGACATGTCAAATATTGACCGGCCTTGGTATGTAGCTTACCCCTCTGTGGATAATTTCTGTCTAAAACCTTTCTAGGACAGAGTGCTTATTTGTCAAGTATTCCAAGCACTAGGTTTCATTTCAGTTTTCAACTTCTGCTTCGGACTTCTGTTTTGATCTGCCCCTATACTTTGTTTGCTGATCATATTACAATCTTTTTGGTACTGACCTTTACTTGTCTTTTGTTACGAGTTTGCCTGACATGACAGCTCCTGGTCTCCCTGCTCCTCACAGTAATTTCTGAAGATGCTGTCTCTACAGCCAAAGCCTATAGAATTTAAATCAAATGTTTTTAACCAATACATGGCGATTTTTACAATTTAATACAAGCATATACTTAAATAAAGTTGTAATAATGGATTATTAAAAGTATAAGGAAAATGACTAAAGGTAACTAAAGGGTTAACTAAACATTGGTTAAAGCTTAAGCATGTGAGGGTTGCCTCATCTTTAGAGAAACCATCAAGGTAATTAATAAGGATAAAGTGAAGTAAATGAGTAATAAACACCCCCTTAAAACGTGAGGACAGAACTAGTGAGAAAAGTCCAAACACCCCTATTATGAAGCAGTGATAAAATTAATGGGAAAACCCGTAAGATACCCCTGTTAACGAAGAGATGTTTTGAATAATGGAAGAATCAACATGTGGCGTTACTGGTGGTTGTAGTTGATTGGCAAAGATGATAGCATTCTGCCTATTAGGAATCAGATGACGTGATGTATTAGATAACGTAATGGTAATAGGACAGTATTAAAGGGAATGAATTAATGATGGCTTACTCCATGAATTGAGACATTTGTGCTGACATCTGTATACAAATAAAGAACTGTTCTGCATTTTCATCTGGTCTCCGAGAATTACTTCTTTGAAAATAAAGGAACGTATTTTCCATAACAAGCCCAATACACAAAATGAGAATCATAGTCAAAGAAATGCCTAATTATTAATTATCAGAACCAGAAAAGTCAAGAAAACATTTTGTTTAGAGAGAGTTTGGATTTGATTTAATATTTGCGATTTTGGATGGAGACACAATGTCAAAGACTGACATCTCGCACCACAATGTCTATGAGCACACCTCTAGAGACAAGGATTCATATTCTAACTACAGTACTCCCAGAACGGTGGCACTCATAAATAAAACAAAATGGCATCAAAATTAGTGAAAAATCATTTTAACCATTGCAAATACTTTTTAAATGCAAGAACTGCCGACCAATTTGAATGTTTATGCTCAAAAACCCATATTAAGTGTAAAAAATCAATGCTAAACCTGACAGAAAAGTAACAAAAACTTATAAATGAAAAAAATCTTAACAGTATTTGTCTTCAACTACAAATTTTGGAGTTTGGTTTTTAATTTAGATGCTCAGATAGTCATGTTTACTTTGGTATTAGTGACTCATGCTCATTTCCTGACAGTGCCTTCTTTATTTAGTCATCCTAAGACCCCACAAGACACTTGTGTAGTTTTATATGTTAGCTTTATAAGACACCATTTGAAAATGTAATTTTCATTTTCATTCATATGCGAAAGCTGTTCAGTTGGACTTCACTATCAAACCTAACAATGTTTCTCCTAATGTGACATTAATAAAAGGGCTTCAATGAGTTTAAACACTGGATAAGCAGTAATATACGATAAAAGAGAAGCTCTGGTAGTAGCTGGTGTGGCATCCGGCTGGGGCTGGAGCCCGGCCAGGACGCCCAGGAGGACCGGAGGAGGGCTTGTACCTCCTCCAGACCACGACGGGGCAACCGCCCTGGTTATGTTGGGGGCCACGGGTAAAGGGCTTGGAAGCCCAGCCCTGTAGGGACCCGTGGCCACTGCCAGGCGGCGCCCCGGTGCCTGTAGAAGTGCTGGGGGGAAGAAAACAGGGGACACCAGGAGGGCTTCCGGGTGCGCAGCCGGCATTTCTGCCACACTGGGGCGTGTCTTCGGAGGAATGCCGGGAAGCAGCTGGAGCCCATCTGGGTTCCTATTTAAGGGGCCGCCTCCCTTCAGTCGAGAGCGGAAGTCGGGTGGAAGAGAGACGGAGCTGGAGAGAGGACTGGAGGCGGCCAGAGAGGCATTTTGACTGTGTGGCCTGGACTTTGGGGGAACGGTGCAAGAGGCACTGGGACGTGCACTGACATTATTGTAAATATATTGTAAATAAACAGAGTGTGGTGGAGCCAACGATGTCTGTCTGTCTGTGTCCGGGTTCAAGTCCACACTGGGAATGCTACAGACAGTCCCAAGGCACTTTCACTTTTAAATGTAGAAGGCATGAACATTAGTTTTGCAAATAAGACATCATTTTGATGTTCACATTCTGGAGATCCCCGGGGAATGTACTATGCCAAGTCTTTTACCATCTGTTGGTTGGCAGCTCTATCTTTGTATGTCGGTCTTTTGGTAGGCACAAGATGTAGCCAGGTAAGCAAAATCTTTGCTCTGCAATAATATCTTGGAGTCTTTTCGAACCAGCCCTATGGAAAAGCTCTTCATTTGGAGCCTGAACAGTGTATCTGACATGAAGTATTCTTCGCAAACACCTCTGATGAAAGATGTTTTTGAGCTATTTGTGCGGTGATTTTCAATGTTTCACTAGCACATTTTCACAGTAGGAATGATATACAGATGTAGTTGTGATATTGGTATTGATACTTGCCATTGATGATATTGAATGCATTCGCTGATAGGCCGCTGCAGCCTTCCCAATCCTGTGATTTACTTCAACTTCAATGTCATCATTTTTGGACAAAGTATCGTACAGGTAATTAAACTGGTCAACCTTTTCAACTGGCGTTTGGTTGACCACGATTTGGGGTGTTATTGGCTGACTAACACTGATTTCTTTAGTCTTAGTTTTATCGCTGCTGATTTGTAAGCCAACCTTGCCTGTGGCCCTTTCTAAATTAGTTGTTTCATATTGGAGACAGCGAGCAGTGTGATGTCATCAGTGAAGTCGAGGTCTGTCAGCCATGAATGTGTGTTCCATTGTACACTACACTTTACCCCATTTAACTGCTTGACACCAACAAGAAGAAAAGTGGTGACAATGAGCAGCCTTAATGCACTCGTGTAAGACCTGGAAAGTATTCACTTGGGCCTATATTGGTTTTTCCATAGCAGCTGGAATTTTGGTACAGATCTTCGATGACATTTACATAGAGCTGTGGAATGCCATATAGTCTGACAATATGCCATAGTGACTTTCTGTCTTCTTAAAGTCAATTAAGTTTATTGACAGTGGCCGCCGGAACTCAAGGCATTGTGTTTTCTGGGTTGAACTGTCTTTATCACAACGAGAGTGTGCGACTTTTTTTGCTGTTCCTGTAGCACGTAGGTTTTTTATGGGGGCAGGTTGCTAACACAGCGCCTAACCCTCCTCCTTTCTCACCCGGGCTTTGGACCAGCAATGGTGGAGTTAACGCTTTGCAATACCAAGATGTAGATGTTTGTTCCTACCATGATTAAGTCTAGTTTGTTCAATTTATTTTCCTGAACCCTTAAGGGAATACTCCATCCAAAAATTTTTTTTTCGTTGATGTTACTGTAGTTTGTAGTGATGGCAGAGAAAGCAATGCTTCTGACAAAATAGGAGACTACACTGACCAATGCTGGACAACAACAAAAATATCCTTAAAAAAATCTCACATTACTAATGTCATATAATCCACATGTCAAGTCAGTCGCATGTTCACAACGTGCAAAGTGCATACATTTTTTTCTAAAATATTTGTAAATACAGTAATCCCTCCTCGATCGTGGGGGTTGCGTTCCAAAACCCCCCCGCGATAGGTGAAAATCCGTGAAGTAGAAACCATATGTTTGTATGGTTATTTTTATATATTTTAAGCCCTTATAAACTCTCCCACACTGTTAACATTATTAGAGCCCTCTAGACATGAAATAACACCCTTTAGTCAAAAGTTTAAACTGTGCTCCATGACAAGACAGAGATGGCAGTTCTTTCTCACAATTAAAAGAATGCAAACATATCTTCTCTTCAAAGGAGCGCCGTCAGGAGCAGAGAATGTCAGAGAGAGAGAGAGAGCATGACAGAAAAGCAAACAATCAAAAATCAATACGTGCTGTTGGGCTTTTAAGTATGCGCACCGCGATAAAGCAGCCGCAAAGAAGGGAGCAATGTGAAGGTAGTCTTTCAGCATTTTTTAGAGTAGCCTCCGTATCTTCTAGGCAAACAGCCTCTGTGCAAACAGCCCCTCTGCTCACACCCCCTCCGTCAGGCGCAGAGAATGTCAGAGAGAGTGAGAGAGACCGAGAAAAGCAAACAATCAAGTACCACTCGGGAAGCACATCATATATCATTGAGGAGTTTTATTTAATACGTAATACATGCTCTGATTGTGTAGCTTCTAACTGAGGAAGCATGTACTTTAAATTAAAAGACCCATTGTCCGCAGAAATCCGTGAGCCAGTGAAAAATCCATGATATATATTTAGATATACTTACATTTAAAATCCGCGATGGAGTGAAGCTGCAAAGGTCTAAGTGCAATATAGCGAGGGATCACTGTACTATAAAAGCCTCTGGAAAATTAAAGAAGTCCACAAACAGGAAGCCCCTTCACACAGGGCTAAACTTTTAAATTGAAGACAGGACTCCTGACCAATGAATGGCGTTGGGGTGGGGAGGGGGAGAATCTTCAATTGAAAAGCTCAGTTTCCATATTGTGAGCAAACAACTGGATAATTGACATGTGGATTATGCAACACAAGCATCATGAGATTTTTATTTTTTCCAGAGACTGTTTTTAAATTTGATGTTGTACAGCGTTGGTCACTATTGGTTTGTTTTTTAATCATCATTCTCCATGAATACATGAGATTACATTTTTTTCATAGTCATCACTGCGAAATACATGGGGTAAGTAACATATAAAAAATATGATTTTTGGGTGGAGTGTTCCTTCAAAGGAAGCAAAGTACTCTAAAGTGATGTAGCCACATTCATCAGAGAATGTGTCCAGCAGGGAGTGTTCGCTTCTCTGGTAGTTTTCGAGATCAGTGCAGGAAAATGCATCCTGGAAAAGTCGTTCTGCTTTCAGCGCCACCTCAAAGCCACAATGGGGACAATTAACCACAACAAAAACAAAGATAAAAACTTTATGTTTAGCTTGCATTGAACAATTTTTTACCATAAAAATCCACAATCAGGATGTCCTGGGAGACACCCGTTAAAAAAGGCAAGAGAGATTAACACAGAGGTGCTCCCGGTGTGCCCTCTATTATGGTGTTGTCAGAGTGTGCAGATTTTTCTCAGGGTTGAAGATTACAAAAAGCTGCAATTCAATAGTCCAAGGGCTGAACTGGCAGGCAGCTTTGGTGCTCCAGTGTGTCCAGTGTTCAATGGTTGTAGGGTCTCAAATGCTAGTGTGCTAACACTTTTTTGTAACATTAGCTTGCCAATAGGAATTCACCAGGCTAATATGGTGGAGCAATTTAAAAAACTGCTAAAAACACATTATTTTAACATGGCTTTCTCAGAGCTTCGTTTTGTGAATTTTATCAATAATCACACCTGGTGGCATTGATCGTGGACTATCTTACAGACAGACCTCAGTATGTGCGCCTCGGAAACTGCAGGTCTGACATTGTGGTCAGCAACACAGGAGTGCCGCAAGGGACTGTACTTTCTCCAGTCCTATTCAGCCAATATACAGTACATCAGACTTCCAATACAACTCGGAGTCCTGTAATGAGCAAAAGTTTGCTGACGACACTGCTATTGTGGGCTGCATCAGGAGTGGGCAGGAGGAGGAGTATAGGAAGCTAATCAAAGACTTTGTTAAATGGTGCATCTCAAACCACTTACACCTGAACACCAGCAAAACCAAGGAGCTGGTGGTGGATTTTAGGAGGCCCAGGACCCTCATGGACCCCATGATCATCAGAGGAGACTTTGTGCAGAGGGTACACACCTATAAATACCTGGAGTGCAGCTGGATGACAAATTGAACTGGACTGCCAATACTGATGCTCTGTGTAAGAAAAGTCAGAGCCGACTATACTTCCTTAGAAGATTGGCGTCCTTCAACACCTGCAATAAGATGCTGCAGATGTTCTACCAGACGGTTGTGGTGAGCGCCCTCTTCTACGCGGTGGTGTGCTGGGGTGGCAGCATAAAGATGAAGGACGCCTCACACCTGGACAAACTTGTTAGGAAGGCAGGCTCTATTGTAGGAATGAAGCTGGACAGTTTAACATCTGTAGCAGAGCGACGGGCACTAAGCAAACTCCTGTCAATCATGGAGAATCCACTGCATCCACTTAACAGTGTCATCTCCAGGCAGAGGAGTAGCTTCAGTGACAGACTGAGGAGATCGTTCCTCCCCCACACTATGCGACTCTTCAGTTCCACCTGGGGGAGTAAACACTAACATTATTCAAAGTTATTGTCTGTTTTTACATGCATTTCTATCACTATTTAATTTAATATTATCTATCTATCTATCTATCTATCTAGTTTAATCCTGATTCTCTGTATACGCATTTAATTATCAATATCATTCCTGGTGGCTCTGTAATCCGTACTAACCCCTACTTTCTCTTCTGTTCTTTTTCCGGTTTTCTGTGGTGGCAATCTGTGCCACCACAATCTAATCAAAGCACCGTGATGTCCCTACATTGATGGAATAAAGGCCAGAGGTCCACATGACCGTTATGATCAAGTTCTTCCATGTGAACCCTGAATACAATGAGGACTGATTGAGAGGTCATTGATGTTAGTTAGAATGCCTAGAGGGGGCTGGGTGGTCTCGTGACCTCGGAATTCCTGAAGATTTTTTTTTTCTTCCAGCTGGCTGGAGTTTTTTTTTTTTGGTTCTCTGTCCTCCCTGGCCAACAGACCTTACTTTATTTTATGTTAATTAGTGTTCCCTAATTCTATTTTCTTATTTATTTTGTCTTTATTATTTCTTCATCATGTAAAGCACTTTGAGCTACATCATTTGCATGAAAATGTGCTATAGAAATAAATGTTGTTGTTGACACTATTTTGGTACAATAAAGCAATCAGTGTTTATAGAGGAGCTTCATCTGGAAACATAATGGCCTTATCAGTGTTACTCGGGGGCAGAACCCAGGAAACATTTTCTCACTGTTCAAAAAAAAAAAAAAAAGCAAAAATACATAATAAGGAAAAGCAAACCATGTTGCATTATAATAATATGCAGAACATGTACATGAAAAATAACATTTCCTAAGCAGGTTATGCTGTATGAATCCAAAGCTTATTGAATACCAGTGGCATTTTAGCAGCAAGGACCAGTGGTGCTCAGCCTCAGCAGATGCGGTGCAAAACAGGCAATAAGCTTCCCTCAGTAATTTAACTTATTATTAAAATTTTTATAACAACATTCTGCTTTGCTTTCCTAAACATTTTTTTCTCCAATTTTCTATCATATACCCAACGTAATTGCTTATGAAGAAAAATCTTACCTCTTGTAGCATGTGAAGTTGTCTTCATGCTGAGTACTGCCAGGCTGTTTTTTTTTTAGTTGAGTGGATGAACAATTGGCCCTGCAGTGTTCTTTATACCCTAATGTGTGTGTGTGTGTGTGTGTGTGTGTGTGCAGTCTGAACTCTCCATTCCAGTGCTGAGGCCTGAAAGTCATTGCCCAGTTTAAGATGAGGACAGTCCGATTTTTTTTTCTTTTTATTTAAATAGAGTATTTGTACGTCTGGTTAGAACTTTGCTCAGATGAACTCATGCAGCATACACCAGTGAAGAGGTATGAAAAGTCCAGTACCATTTGCTCCCTTGAAGACAGCTGCAGTAATTGTGAAAAAAAAGAGATCACCATCAAGAAAGTATTGTTCAGAAGACAATAATAATAAATAAATAATAATTCTTTGCATTCATATAGCACTTTTCTCACTACACAAAGCACTCAGCAATTGCAGGTTAAGGGCCTTGCTCAAGGGCCTAACAGAGCAGAGTTCCTTTTGGCATTTACGGGATTCAAACCAGCAACCTTCTGATTGCCAGGGCAGATCCTTAGCCTCAGAGCCACCATTACGCTGCACTTGATTTGCACCCACTGCTGAAGGAGACCACGCTAAATTTGAAAAAGCTAAGGAAGTGTACATGTACTCCTTACTTTGTGGAAAAGAAGGCAATGGTCTGATGCTCCGGTTTCAAAGAAATGCAGAGCTGAAAGAACAGGTATATATGTAGAAAATCAATTATTTTCTGGCCTTGGTCTAAGCAGGAAACACCTGACAGAATGGTAGCTAGTGTTGCTGATGGATGTGCAGTGTGCAGTTTGGGTTACAGTACAGTTTGAGTTACAGTACAGTATGTACTGTGTATGTGTAGTCGGTGTGTTGTGTCAGTGTTGTTTGTCCTTTTTCACCTCAAATCCATTTGATTCTATGTTGCCATTTCAATTTAGGAAATTCAAAGCCAATAGATTATCCTAGTTGCAGCGCTCTCATTTTTTTTAAAGCCTGTAATGGTGTGCTTAAATCTCTGTGGCTTTGTTTTTTCAGATGGTGACAATTTCGGAGGGTACAACATCAGCAGTATATTGTTTGATTTCTTGGGACATTAAAGGTGTGTGAACTTGAATGTCTCACCAGTCATTAGCAAAAAAGAGATAGATACCAGTTAGGGAAGTTAATGTTTATATTGGAAAAGTCAACACACATATAGGAAAGGTCTAATATGGGCCCACCAGCGGTTTTTATGTCAAAACCACCACTGTTGAATATATAAACCACAGTGACGGAATGGATACCGAGACTCAAAGCTGCCTACAGAAAAGTAGCACACCATCTTTTTCAAATTAGGGCTTGCTGCCTCATTCCATATTATAAGAAAACAATTTTTATTGTATTCTCTAAGGTCTTCAGAATCAATGTATTCATCAAACCATGCTTCAGTTTGCAGAATGTTGTAACACGTGACTCTGGTGGGCTTTCTGGTCATGACTAAGCTTAGTGTTTCAGCTGGAGGCTGGGCGAATGGAAGTTTGTGTTCTGCTATAAAATCAAGTAGCATGTCCTGTAATTAAAAATAAAAAAATGTTTATTGATTGCAATAAAATCTTAATTACTTTGTAATATGCCATGTAGTTTTAATGGGTGGTCATAAAAACACTTAATTAGGTCTGCTGTAGAGTAATATGGAGAGCATCTGTTGGAGAATTTACACTGAAATTAGTAATATCTTTCATCTTACCTGAACAGTGAGCTAATTATTCACATGGTTAAATTACTGCCATTGTGCCAAATGCTAACTAGGCATGCTGGTCATAGCAAAGGTTCCTCAATGATATTTGTAAGCACTTGACGATTCAACATGAGAAAAGTAAACCATCCATCCATCCATTTTCCAACCCGCTGAATCCAAACACAGGATCACGGGGGTCTGCTGGAGCCAATCCCAGCCAACACAGGGCAGAAGGCAGGAACCAATCCCGGGCAGGGTGCCAACCCACTGCAGGACACACACAAACACACCCACACACCAAGCACACACTAGGGACAATTTTTTAGAATCGCCAATCCACCTAACCTGCATGTCTTGGGACTGTGGGAGGAAACCCATGCAGACACAGGGAGAACATGCAAACCATGCATTACTCAAATTAGACTATGAGAGGCAATCATCACATAAATCAGGGCTAATCACATAACTCGGTTTGTTTCCTCTTTTGTGGTCACTAGCCAGTGTCATTGTCACTGCTCACCAAAAAAAAAAAGTCATCATGGATAAGGTTTATACTCCAGCGTTGTGTTTTTTGTTTAGGATATGATCTTCCAAAACTGTAATTAATTAATAAGGCCTGAACAAAACAGGTTGGGTTTTTTTAACAAAAATGTCAACTCTTTTGTAACTTCCATCCCATCACTTTGGCAGTGAACAGTATTTTGAATTAAGTTTTTATTCCACTTTCAATACCTTTTAAACTTGCATTATCACCTACTCCCCACTACCATCGCTCTTTTATCATGATGTCTTTATTTCCCTAATGTTTTCATCGACTGCTTTCCCAGTCATCAAGTATTTGGTTGTCAGTTACCACACAAAAAAAAATGGATAGTTTAATCGACAACACGTACTAGTTATAAAACTAGTGCTGCCCACCCAACATATCGGTGTATAACACACATGCTTACACAAACATACTGTGTACATTAGAAATATACAGTAAATTCAATCTATGCAATTCTCATGACTGCCTCTTTCTGACCAGGGAAGAGGAGAAAGCCAGGTATCCAGGCAAGTCTTTGTCCGTTGTCTCCAGCACATGAAGAAAGGAGTCATTAAAACAAAATGACACACAATTAAAAAGACTTGCCTCCTACTAAGTGCCATCCTTCAGCAGTAATATTATCCCCGACATATACAAGCTCTGTAACTAATGGATTCATTGCAGAATGAACTCTATAACCAGGAAATTAATTAGAGGGCCAATACTCTCTAAGGGAACCCAGTCGTGCACTTCTTAAGTTAATTCTCTAAACGTTGGGGGATGTGAACCCATGATATGTAATATTATTTCTCCTGCTAAGCAGTTCTTTTTTTCAGATCAGATACCAGGGATAATCATTTTAGACCAATGCATCCATTGCACAATCGTATATTTAGATGTATAAAATGCACTGGCTAAAAAGTTAACTTTACAATAAAGGAAACTGGATGACAAAATAAAGCTGAACAATGCAAGGAAAACCTGTAAAAAGACCAGAAAATGTATCCTGAACTGTTTGACTAACAATCTGTATTCTAATAAAAACTATTTCATGCAACTGTACAAGTTCATCATAAATAGATTTATTATTTCAATTCATTTTTTTTTTTTAAATACAAACATCATATCACAGATTCAAAAGAGAAATATAAAGCTTAATACAAAGCCTGAAAAGCACAACACACTCCGGTCCCACCAATGTGATGGTCTCTGCATGGATTTAAGACAGGCAGGCATTTAATTGTAAACATACAAAATTTATATTGCACTGTGCAAATTATCACAAATTTGGCGCTTGGCTTTCAGATCCCCCTGTGCCCCCTCCCTCTTTCCCTGTGGTACACTTAGAAAAAACAAAAAAAAACAAAAAAAAAAAAAATACATGTGATTTAAACAAAGTGCCATTCCATTTCTAGTCAGAAAATGCATCTTCCAGAAGCCAATATTTGTAGAGTTTGGCTTTAATCAGATGAGATACATAAGCATCATGCATAACTTTAGGAAATAGGTGTCAGGTCAAGGGTCAAAGGAAAAAGGCCATTGTTGTTCATTACATCGTCCAAATCTTCATCTTCTATCACAACTGCAAAAAAAAAAAAAATTTTGGGATGTATAGAGACAATGAAACAAAAACACAGCAGCATAATTTACAAAATGCAGTTTAAGACTAAATTGAACAAAACTAATGCCATCTTAACTCTTTCAGGGCTGATGTCGACTTTCGTCAAAATTCAGGGGTAGAGGACGGTAATCAGGTGTAAACTGCAACAAAACTCGTCCTTACATTTTAATTTGACTCTCTTTGCTAGAAGGAGACTTACATAGCTTTGCCGATTTAACCTCGAATACCTACACGTGCGAGTAGCGAAGAGTAAACAACTTCTAAAATGGCACTGACATCTGCCGAGAGACCAAAGCGATTGTGCAAAGCAAAATGCTCCATGGACGTTTCACGTAATTTTGTTGAATACGACTCTGACTTGTCGAACTCCAACCTGGAGATGGATATCAAAAACGACAGTGAAGTACCAGCATCGTCTGATTGTGGTGCTGAACACTTTCGTGTAGCTGATGCGCCTACAGCAGCATTCCCCTTAGAGGACCACCACTTATGATGACAGGAGGTACAAACCATATTGCATCACACTGTGACTGCCACCACCACCCACCTGCTGTGCGAAGACAACCCGACAGCCAGCCCACCGTGCATTCCCGCTGACCATCGAGGTGTCCCTGCGCAGCGACTGCCGCTAGAGACGCCAAACATGCGCCAACAGCAGCCACAGCACGTAGCAACAGATGTTTTATGTTGATTTATGTATGAAACCATTGCTTTGTGTGCTTTTCAGAAAACTGACTTTTTTGGAAAGAATATGCAGCCCTCAAAGAGTTAATCTGTACTCCACTTTTACTGGATGTTGTACAGACATATTCCAGTCAGACATGGCATTGCTTAGGACAGTGGTTCTCAAACTCTGTCCCAAGTGGCTGCAAGATTTCTTTCAACCCCTGCGAGTTTCACAATCAGTAGTCCATTTCATCTTTAACTGATCTTACTTAATTGGTTTATCCTTCACCCCCCATCTCTCTTCTCTTATATCGCATCTTAAAATGCACAAAATTGTATCCTAATAATAACAACAAACACTGAGCATAGCAGACACCTGGAGAAACAATACTGAATGCTGAAAGGCTTCAGTTAGTTTTAAAATATATACACTGAACCCAAAAACATGGAAATTGGGAAATATGGAAAGTGGTTTGGAGTCCAATTAAAAAATAAAGCCATTTTGGTGAAAAAAAAAAAAAAATTTTAAAAAACACCCTGCGCCAACTTGGGGTCAATAGGACTGAGTTAGAGAGCTACTGGTTAATGAAACTTACAGGCAACTCTCTGCAAGTGCCGAGTAATCAAACAGCTTATGCACTAATTTGCCTTAAGGTTTAAGAAATGTGGTTTAAGTGATGAAGGACTGATGTCCAGTAACATACTGATGTGAGCTGCATCACCTCAAAGAACCAAAAGTGAAATTCTAGCTCATCTATGGACTGGAGTTTGCGCAGGTTTTCATTGGCCAAATGGGGATTCTCTAGTTTCATCCCAAAGAGGAGTAGTGCAACTGCCAACTGTAAATGAGCCCAGTATGTGCAAGTGCAAAATACATAAACTGCCACTATACAGTAACAGCTAAACATTATATTGAGTTGGAAGGTCCGAGTGCATGTTTCTGTTACGTAAAGTGAAGACTGGTCATTTCACAAGAGAATCAACGCAGGAAGTTCCAAAAACTGAAAGGCCATTACCTACTTTCATCATTGCGCTCCAAAACGAAACCCAACAAAAAAGAATAAGTATGTTGAAACAGAGAATCTGTTACCAACATACAATTAGTGCTTGTGATGGTAAATGCACCAAAGTGTGAAATATAAAACTCACCATTTTAAAGTTGTTTAGAACAACATCACTGTTCATGTATAGTAGTCCTAATGACCAAATTTGTTACTTTTACAGAAATTCTCTGAAAATTGTGTTACCAGACTTGCCTTCATTTAAACAGCTCTTTCTTTGGAATGGTGAACTGACAAGGCAAATTCATAAAGCACACTGCCAATACCACTTATGTTCCTTTACATGACTCACAATGTGCAAAATATCCTAAAGATTCCTTCAGTTAAATATGAAAAAAAACATCTTTAAATAAATGTGTTGCTTTGCTCATGCTCTTGGATTATATCAATACCAACTAAATTACTGGACTGTTTGCTTTTAAAACCCAGCATAAAAGACATTTTAAATATTTAAATCATTGTTGCCTGACAACACACTCGCATTTGTTTCAATGCTGCTTTTCATATGCAAAGTATTGCTACTCAGGGACTTACCTTTAACATAGTATAATGGATGTAAAATCAAAAATCTTACCAAAGCATAAAGATACTCAGACTATACAATACAAAACTACTTTATATATAGTATTTAGGGCTTACTATAACAAACAAGGAAATAAATATTACCTTGTATTTTTAATAACTTCAACCTCCCATGATGATGATTTAAAACAATCCAAATTGATAAAGACTGTTTAACATTCTACAATTTTTGGTATGCAATTTATTCTCTTATTCTTACTGAATCCCAACTTGTCAAAGAAAAAGTTAAGAAAAAACAAAACATCTTATAAAGCACTATGCACTCCATTCCTTGAAAGAAAATATTCTATATAAATAAATGTTGCTGTCATTAAACATCTGCATATTATTGTATGCATACATTATTCTAAACCAATCCAAAGGGGACCTGAATGCAAGTTAGAGGAGATCCCTTCTAAAATGAATGAAGGACTGTTATAATAAGCCAGCATGACACTTGTGTTTAGTTCAGAAACTATGAATGCAGAGTTTAAAGTAAAAATGCCAGACTGAAAAGTGTGCAATTTCAGCATTACAATAATTTAAATGTACTAACAGCAAATGTTGACATACTTGTTCAAATCTCTCACCACACTGAATTTGTCAGTCTTTTCGAACCCGCTTAGTCCTGAACAGAGTCACGGGGGGTGCTGTAGCCTATCCCAGGAAGCATAGGGAAAAAGACAGGGACAAACCCTAAACAAAGCACTAGACCAGTCCATCACAGGAATAGAAAAACATTTCCTGTATGTTTTGTTTTAGAAGAGTGACTGAAATGTCAAACATGTACTTTATAAATCCCTATTTGTTTATTCTCTTATGTAAATCATGTGGAAAATTTTGGTTTAATTAATTTGGTTAATGGAATTTCCTCGTAAATTCCAACTGTGGGGGGAAATGAAGTCCTTTACTTGATAATGTGGCTTGTTCTTTTGCTTAATCTGAAGCAAATGGATTGGATTAGGTGTTTTGTCACATAATTCTGATAAAGTAGAGGTTGATCATCATATTCTACAAACACAGTATTCATCAACACTGCATTCAGTTTTCATCTATCCATCCATTTTTTGTTAAATCTGCCTTTATCCGGATTACAGGGTAGGATGGAATTCTGGAGCGTATCCGATTACACACACACACACACACACACACACCAACATTTATTTTTATAGAACATTTTCATACAAATAATATAGCTCAAAGTGCTTTACAAAATGTCCAAGTAGTAGTTAGATGGTATGAAAAACAAACTTTGATAATAATACATAAATTGTATACAAACATTAAATAATGCAGAGTTACATAATATATGATTAAGAGAAAAGTTCTTAAATATATATTTATTTATTAACTCTCTATACCAGGGTCTGATGATAAGTTCAGTTTGCCAGGGTAGACACAAGAAAAATGAAGAAAACAAAACTCCAATTAAGGTGAGGGGATGGGGGGGTATTGTAGTGGTTCCAATTCCAATACAGGGTGGTCCAGATCGTCTGGATGACTGATTTATGCGAGGACGATTCCAGTTCGGCGCAAAGACGATTCTTCATGTCATCAGTTCACACACTTCTCGATGGTCTGGGATTTTTCGGGTGATTTTCTATGTAATAAACTTAAGTTATAGCGTAATGAAAATTGCATAAATTAGATCTGGACCACCCTATACATAAAGGGGCAGTTTAGCATTGTCATTCCTCCTAAACTTATGGGTCTCTGGATTGCGGGAGGAAAACCGTGTGGACATGGAAAGAACGGACAAACTTCACACTGGGCGGACTAGGGATGAAAACCCCTGCCTCGTTATTATTCACTGTGCTTTATTCAGTTTCCAAAAAAATTCTAGAAATCGACTGAAGCGGAACTTCCCTTTATAGTGACAGAACTAAGACTGTTGTGAAAACACTTAACATTCAAACATGCCAAAAACCAAGGCAGATGACTAGACCAACATCAAAAAAGTCACGTTATACAACTACTTAAATCTGAAATACAATCGGTTTTGTGTTTCGTGTCTGACGTATACCAAGAAAACATTTCAAGTTTTTAGTTTATTTTACAAGATCAATTGTCAAGTATTGCGCAACACCCCGTTCAGTGAAAAGGAAAAAGGTACATAAGAAAAGTCTGACAAAAGCGTGGTCGAATGACGTGTCAATTCATTGCTGATCAAGACAGATGAATTAAAATGTACAAACCCCAATCAAGTGATTAATTAACCCCTCCGATTTTTACACCCGTTAGATGTGTGATCGATTTTTAGCATGCGTCTCCAACTCTACAGTACTTCTCTCACTCACTGCAGGGTCTTCGTGATGTAGGCATAAAGCCGAACAAACAACTACTCGGACAAAAAAAAAAAAACTACGCACACACGTGGAGAGCATAAAAACTCCACACTGATATGGTTTGTGATCAAAACTTGAACCCATGGCTTTGAAGCATTTACGTAACTACCTTAACTGCTGTCCCACCTTGCCCTGAAGAGTCCGCCTTCACGGCACAAGGCCGCATTACTTACCCCCAATCTTTCCCTTACCTTTCTTTGAGCGTCCGATGACTCCCAACTTTGGAGCTCGCTTGCCCAGTCGACGCTGCGGAGAGTCGAAGCTCAGCTGCTCCGGATGAAACTCGGCAGCTGCTGGTTGTGCCATCGCTTGCGGCGGTGCGTCCTCTGGCCTGTCACGGGGCCCTGCTGCGTCGTACATACCGTCCGCCTTGCGCCTCTCTTCTGACTTCTGCGGCTCGTCACTTTCGGCTGGACCGTCGCTCTTCTTCGGCTTGTTGGCACAACAATACAGCATACAGTCTGATGAGTCGCTTCAAATAATAACAGGAAGAAATAAACAGTGTTTAAATATGAATAACCGATCCATCAAGGTAAGACGCGAACACACACAAGCAAGCGGTACTTCCTCCTGCTCAGACGGGAGTGCAACCAACCAACCACCCGCCCGCCAATTCGTGAGCGCGCACGTTAAAAACACGTTCCTTCTACCTGCTGTCTTCCGCACAACGGAGTGCAGCTCGGGCGCCAGTCGAGCAGAACCAGAAAGATGACGGAGACAGAGTAAGAATACGATGAAGATAGGGATCAAAACAACATGACGCTATGGGAGCGACCTGCTAATAAGTAAGCATTTCCGGAACATTTCGATTTTACCTTTGAGTAGCTGTTGACGAAGCAACACGCCGCGATCACGTAGATTATGCAGCCCGCAGACAGCTTGCTCTCTCTTTTTGAAGTCAACACCACAGCGTCATCCTACCGTGGGAAACTGCGCGAAACGTCCCGCCCCGAGGGATTTTCCATTCCCTCACTGGGGAACTCCTACTTTTTTTTAACCTTGACGGACATACAGCCAATATAGACAGACCAGAAGAAGAGGAGGAAGGAGACGTAATTAAATGGGACGAACTCCCCAGTCACCTCCCCCCTGTCGACAGCTTGAAGAGAAGTTACCGAATGATGTCTTCCACCTGCCACACTTTATCCAAAGCTGACTACAAATAAAGATGAAGTTTCCAAAACACTGGCCCTGCAGTTGTGAAAGAACTTCAAACCAGTATCTGGTTAACGTTTCTTTGCATCATTTAAAAAAAAAATTTAAAACTTAACACGTGAACCCCACAAAGAAACGACAAAGAAAGTTCTCAGGAAGTAGGATTAGTCATGTTTATTAACAATAAATACATTCGGTCAGTTTGTAGATCATTTCAAACATTCATTTATGTATGCTTTCTCAAGTCATTTTGTTTCAGTGCCTATATAAAAACATCCACGCCCTTGAAAATCTTCACAAATTGTTAAAATACAACATAATTCATCTCGTAAGTCAGTGGTTCTCAAACTGTGGGGCGGGGGCGCAAAGATGTGAAAATAAGAATTGAAAATATGAAAAAATACATCTATTGAAACCAAAACAAATTAACTTAAACTACATTCTGATACTGGAAAAATAAATATAGAGTTAGATAAATGTCGATAAAAGTTAAGTAGGTATAATAAAATATGGATCTATGATATATCATTAATTAAAAATGAACAAATTGGTATTAGTGGGCACCTTTCAAAAAAACATTAGGGGGGCGGGATTAAAACTGTTATGAAAACTTGGGTCACAAATACTTAAAGGTTGAGAAACGCTGTCGTAAGTATTCACCTCTTCAAGTCAGTATTTAACTGATGTACCTTTGGTAGCCATGACCACCCGGAGTCTGTGGGCACAGGTCTCTCTCTTTGTTAACTCTGCCAATCTGGATACCCCAGTTTTTTAAGCCTTTTTTATTAAACTGCTTAAACATGCAGTCAGATAAATAATGTGTTAGATTACTTGTTACTTTAAAAAGTAATCAGACTATGTAATGCACATTACTTGTGACGTGTTATCCTACTGCTCTCGAGATTGTGATGCTGAGTTTTGCTCCATATGTTCAGCTCATCAACATTATTTTAGCAAATTCTGAAATTCTGAGGCAGTTTATTTCAGCCTGAAGAAGGAATAATGTGACCGTGTCGAACATTTGCCTCTGGAAATGTATTTTGTGGAGGCTTCTTCCCGTGGGTGTTAAAACCATGTGCAAAGCTAACAAATGAGTGTAGGACAAGCGGACAAGCACAGACTACAGAATCCTTAACAGTAACCCAGTGAATTTGTGAGTACTTGCAAGCAAGAGGGGGGAATGAAAGTCCCAAGCATGTCTTAGCAATAATGGGCGGGTGTCGTTTGTCGATTGAGAGAAAGTCTGATATTTACTTCCAGTACTGAAAATACCAAAATATTAGTATTTGTTCCATTTTTAATTTTGCTGTTTTCAATACCTTTCTAGTAGAGGTGCATTACTTTGTTAAAATTTCACTTGCTTTTCATTTAATGTTTCTTTTTCCTTTATTATCCAACTTGTAGTTGATTTACAAGATATTTTATAGGTATGATGAAGTATTCAGCTACTGTTTAGAGGTGATCCTTCCATGATCTGGCATTTTCACTAATCCGGCAGTCCTCATGTCCCAGTTAGCCAGATTACTGAAGGTCTACCTGTACTAGATAACTGTGCTGCAAGTTAATATTTTATATTATATGGAGCCATTAACTGTAGGCCTCATCAAATAAAGGGCACAGTGGCATTACCCCTCTGCCAATGCTTACATTACGTTTCACCTTTGCTCTCTGTTAATAGTTGCATGTTTTAGTATATACACACAGCTTTTGAGCACATTTTGGCTTTCATATTCAACCCTTCTCTCATGACTTTCAGAAGTATGTTGCATTACATGCACACAGCCTCTGTGCACTTTTCAGTCACTCAGTAGTTTTATTTATTTAATATATTGCTTTACTATTTTATTACAATGAGAGGTTAACACCAAAGTACTCAGAACACAGGTGTTCTGTAATACATATTGTAACCACTAGGAGGAGCCCAGAGCCCAAACACCAGACACAGCTCAGCTGCACACAAGTTCAAGATAAAATAAAAATGTTCTTTATTTGGTAACAGCCCTTGTCACAGTAACAAATCAATCCAACACTATACCAACAACAGAAAAAACAGCTCCATCTCCCTCTGTGTCTCCTCTGTGAATGTTATCTAGCTTCCTCCCAACTCTGACACACCACATGAGACAACATGCCTCCTTTTATGGCAGGCCTGGGAGCATGAAGCATTTTCAGATCATACAGAAATCAAGAGGGCCATTCTTCACAATGCTCCCCACGTGGCACCCATGAACCCCGACAAGGTTGCCCTTCCATACTACAATTCCCAGGCAACCCTGCAGGTGTGCAGACTGGGCTCCAGCGGGAGGAATAATGTTACTTCTCGTGCCGGAGGACGAACTGTTTAAAATATCCATTCGTTCCTCGTCCATCCATTATCTGGGTATCCTGACTGGGACAGAAACCAAAGACCATCACAGCCAAGTTGTGCCGGCATTCTTGTGCTTCATCCATTATGGCCTCCCAACTAGGTAGAAAATATTCCTTGACTCATCCTTTCATTCTGGCACTTACAATATACAGTATACTGTATACAATATACATATAAGCATAATATTCCTGCTTATTTAGTCCAGTGCAGGGAACCAGAGCCTAATCGGTATCCTCAATACCATCAAGAGATAATCCTGAATAGAATGCCAGACGTTTGTAGGAAACATATGCATATTTACTTGTACTTTTTGCCATCCATCCATCCATCCATTATTTAAACCTGATTATCCAGTGCAGGGTCACGGGGATATCCTAGCAAGCATCAGGCACAAGTGGTGTTTTATTTCACTTTGAATGTTATTTTTTATTTTATATTAACTATACATTATGTAAATGTGTACAATACTTTGATATTCTCAGTAGGAAGTGTGCTGTAAGAAAATAATTTGAGTTTCAGCTGATTAAGTGTGGGCAATGCTTAACCTTTGCTCCTCCCCATTATCCTATAGAAAGTGTATGTTCAGACAGAACACTACCCAAATACTGACAAATACATAGATGTTTATAATGGACTCATCATATATACATGAAGTTCATTCCAGAATAATGTTTTCTTCAGGCCTAAGATTATTCCTGTTGGCCAAGGCAGTCTTCTACATGAAGGTGTCTGTGAGTTATAAGCAATTGCTGGGTTGCCTTTTCTTCCAGAGTCCTCAGAGACTCCCTCTATTTAGTCCTTCTGAAGCATCTGGTCCTTTTACTGGTGGTATTTAAACCAACATGACAGTTGCATCATCATGGATATGATTTTCCTTCCCTTGTTTTCTCTCTGCGTACATGTAAAGTGACATGTGGTATTATGCACTTAGAAGTAAACAGTTAAATAATCTGTAGGGCTTCCTTTTTGGCTATTTGCTCTGCTACACTGTTTGCTTTTGTATTAATAGTATTGTGACTGTGAGAAAGATTAAAGGCAGTATTTAAAATTAAGATTATTTCATTGGGTGTTGCAGTGATAAGTATTGCTGCCTCAAGAATCCAGTTTCCTGAGTTTGATTCTTGCATGTGGTTATCGTCTGTTTTGAATCTAGAGGTTCTTTACGTGTCTGTCTGGTATATTTATTCCCACATTGCCATCAAGTTACATTCATTTTTGATTCCAAACTGGCCCTGTGTGAGTGTGGGTGTGTTCATTAATGGGTCCAGTTATGGACTGGTCTTCTGTCCAGGGTTGATTATTTCCTACTGCTTATAGGATGGGCTCCCATCCCTTATATCCCTGAATTGAGTTAAATGGCTTTGAGAATGTAAAGTTAAATATCTTTTTTCGAAATCTACTTATCCAATTACTGCATTGCTGGGATCCACAGCCTCTAGAATCATCAGGTACATGGCAGGGAGAAACCTGAACTAAGGACTAACATTGTAGGACCTAATCATGGGCATATCCTCGACTCATTTGAAGTCATTGATTAACCTTCCGATTCACATGTAAGTTGTGGGAGGAAACCTAGATACCAGCGAAAAAGCCATAAAGACATAGGCAGAGCCTTCCAGTTTTAAACAGTGGCCTTCTCACTATGCTATTGTACTGCCTAAGTTAAATTGATGTAAATTTTATTCTGATCTACTTGTATCTGGCAATTAACTAAAATAAGCAACATTTCAGGTTCTTTCCAAAGTCCTGGGATTTCCCTTAATATTTACGTTCTGTTATGTAATAATTTACATTGTTGCCGTGTACTAAGATCTTGTGATGGTGCACAAAATGAAAGGCTGTACTCAAAATCTTTTTTCTTTCTTTCTTTCTTTCTTTCTTTCTTTCTTTCTTTCGCTATGCCTGTTTCTGTCCAATGTTAGTTTTGCCTGTATTTGCATTCCAGATTTCTCTTCCTTATCCAGCTTTCTGTCTGAGCTATCAAAAGGGAGTGGTAGTTTTTTACAACTTGTTTTTGAATGATTCAGGTCTGGCTGTCCTTCAGGAAAATGTTATTTTTAGTTTTATAAGATTGGAGGCACAGAAAATATTGACATAACCTTCCTCCTCACAACCTCTTCACCTTTTGGAACAGTTCCCACCTGTTTGAGTGCATGTCCTTAAGCAAGTACACATGGGGGTATCCATTTTCTAGCAAACAGCACCGTTTGAGTAGAGAGCCAAAACTTTTCCTGTGTGTCTTAGCAACTGGTATGTAACTTGTCACCTTAGGAAAATTCTGCCAAGGGTATCCTCTAGGTGCTGAAAAATGCTGAGATTTATGACCTGTCATTTTGTATGTGTGTGAACTGCACACATTTAATCTTGTAATTAAAAGCACTGAATTTGTAAAGTTCACGTTTAACAAACTTTGATTGGAAATGCACCTTAAAAACAAATTCAGTTTTAATTTATTTTGTAAATTCACACTTACAGTACATTTCATATCCCACTGTTCATATGTTTTCTAGTGCTGCCTAGGTCTAGCCTTTGCATGACCCATTCTGTAACATGATGCTTGGGGTAGGGCCTTCAATGAAGAGGACTATTTACACATAAAGTAGGATTTTAAACTAGCCTCAGAATTAATGTGACACTTATTCTACACTCTACATGTAATATGGTGCAGTAACGTATGATAGCTTGTTATTGCAACAGAAAACATACAACTTATTTATAAAGTTGCCTTTTAGTATGATTTTTAAAGAGTTACAGTCTGGGTGCTCTTAATAGCCCTAGGAAGTTAATGCCTTAAGATGTAAAACCAGTAGACTAAACAAAGGACTTCAAATTGGGCCACTCTGAGGCAGACAACTCTTAGCTGGTGTCAGGGATGCCAGGGGCCATGACCCGGCCGGGACGCCAGGAGGGACCGGAAGAGGGTCAGAGCCCTGCCTGGATCACGTGGGGTTTGCCTTCCGGGTTGCTTTGGGGGCCACGGGTCAAGGGCATGGAAGCCCTTCCCTGTAGGGGCCCGTGGTCACCGCCAGGAGGCGCCCAATGCCTTGGGACTTGTTTCCCAGCACTCCCGCCACACCAGGAAGTGCTGGGGAAGACTTTGGAGGATACCGGAGAGCTGCCGGAGAACAGCCGGCACTTCCGCCACGCTGGGGCGTGGCTAGAGGAGGAATGCCGGGAACACCTGGGGCTCATCCGGGTCCTGTATAAAAGGGGCCGTCTCCCTTCATTCGAGGCTGGAGTCGGGTGGAAGTAGGACGAAGCAAGAGGAGTGTGGAGGCGGCCCGAAGAAAGGCGTTGTGGCCAGGAGTTTGAGGACTATTTGGGGTTTGTGCACGTGACTGGGTCTTTGTGACCTCTATTATTGTGTAAATATTGTAAATAAACGTGTGGTGGTGTTTAAAACAAGATGTCCGCCTGTCTGTGCCCGGGTGGCGTTCACATCTGGCGTAGTCGGCAGGATGCTCCGCCTGTTTCAAGGCGGAGACCTGATCAAAAACATATTGTTGTGGGCGGCCCGGTGCAGCAGGGGACCCCACCCGCACCGCTGGTGCTGCGTGCACACAGCCCCGCTGGGTAAAGGAACCCCACGGACCGCCAGGGTCCGCAGGAAGGCCATGTTTCCCTGATGCGGGCAGGTGGCGTGCCTACACAGTGCAGCGGTCTCCTACAAGCAGGCCGTTGCTGAAGGCGCCCGGGACCGCATGGCGTCAAGAAAGGCCACGCCGAGGAAGTGTCCTCGGTTTGGCGAGTCCGGAAGGTGAGTTCCTGCCTAGCGGCAGCCGGCCCATGGGGACGGGCGTGTTTTCTCTTTTGCAGGCAGGGACCTCCCGGATCCACGTCGGTGGCAGGCGCATGCTGGTCTGCGGGGCTCCGGCAGCGTGGCGGCAGCCGCGAGGGCTGTGGAGGAGGAGACGCTGCAGCTCGAAAGGCGCTGGCAACAGCAGGGCTGCCGGCAGGCACGCCGCCACCGCAGAAGGGGAGGCAAGATGGCGCGACCAGAAGTCCCTCCCCTGACAGGCACGCATTGGGCGGTGTGTCTTGCGGGCCCGCCGATGACTGCAGAGAGGCGGGACCAAGGAATGTCCATCACGGGCAGGGGAGACCCGATTGGGCGGAGGAGAAGGCCCACAGGAAGTGGCGGCGCTGGAGGCTGACAGAAAGGTAGGCTCAGCGTCGCTTCACTTCCCGTCTTTGCCGGCTGCTTTGGCGGAGCTGGGGGTGTCCCTTCAGCCCGCCGGGCAGCGTGTGTTGCAGGTGCTATGTGCCCTCCGGGCTGAGGTGCTGGAACTGGAGAGGAAGGCGCGCGCGCTGAGAACGTTCAATCAACAGCGGACGGTAGCGACGCTGGAATCTCCAGCGGAGAGGTACAGCGGAGACGGTGAGTACAACCGACTCCGTAAAGCATACGGGAGGGTCTGCTGAAAAAGGCTGTGATGACAACGATCAGTTCGAGTAAGCAGCCCTCCGACAGGAGGCGCGGCGCGCGGGCTGTATCGCGCTGGCGAGGGGAGTCCGTGAGGGCGCTGAATGGACACGGGCTGCTAAGTGCCCGGGTCCTAGCGCCCTCCGCCCGAGTCGGCTGCGGTCTTCGCCGCACTATAGGGACGCAGACGGACAGAGGCGCCTTTTATTCCATAAGGAGTCTCAAACCGTCATGGCGTCCCAGAGTGAACGGAGGAATAAAGGGCTGGGTGCCGATTCCTCCGATATGAAGGGGACGCAGACGGGACAGGGGCTCGCGTTGGTTATCTGGTCGCACACCGCCAAGGCGTCCGAGTGAAGGGAGGATTAAGCGGCTGGGTGCGCTTCCTCCAATATGGTGAGACAGCGTTGCTGGGTGCACGCAGCGGCTGGCTGCCCTCTGGGAGAGCAGAGGGAATCCCTGAGGCAGGCAGAGAGAGAGCAGGCGGTGCCGACGACTCCATCATCGAGAGGGACACGGAAGCGCGGAGAGGGTGCCGATCAGGCAAGTGCGGGGTGATTGGAGGGGAACGCTGCCCGTGCATGGCACGAGCTGGGTGCTGGCAGCGGTTCTGCCCCTGTGTTCTCTTTTGTAGGGACGGACCCGGCGGGCTGAAGGAACCCTTCGGGCGGAACAGCCCTCTGATGTCGGGCCGTCAGCGGAATGTTCTCTCTGCGCGCGTAGCTGCGCTCACAGCTGGAGGAGCCTACGGGGGAACGAGTGGCTCGGACCAAAGGGCGCTGGAGGTCTCGGAGGGGTGCCGATCGAGGAGGCCCCGGGTGTTGGTAAATGGGGAGCACAACCTGTGCGAGGCACAGGATGCACCAAGGGCTGGTGCTCGGATTGTGTCTCCGCCCTGTCCCTGCTAGGAGTGCGGGCCGGACCCCGGCTATCCTCGAGTGGGGCCCGTTTCGGGGCTCTGCTGCCCTCGCGGGACAGGTCGCTCTTGCCCACGAGTGGTCTTCGCTGGCTGTGGGGCACTGTCAGGGATGCCAGGGGCCATGACCCGCCGGGACGCCAGGAGGGACGGAAGAGGTCAGAGCCCTGCCTGGATCACGTGGGGTTTGCCTTCCGGGTTGCTTTGGGGGCCACGGGTCAAGGGCATGGAAGCCCTTCCCTGTAGGGGCCCGTGGTCACCGCCAGGAGGCGCCCCAATGCCTTGGGGACTTGTTTCCCCAGCACTCCCGCCACACCAGGAAGTGCTGGGGGGAGACTTTGGAGGATACCGGAGAGCTGCGGGAGAACAGCCGGCACTTCCGCGCTGGGGCGTGGCTAGAGGAGGAATGCCGGGAACACCTGGGGCTCATCCGGGTCCTGTATAAAAGGGGCCGTCTCCCTTCATTCGAGGCTGGAGTCGGGTGGAAGTAGGACGAAGCAAGAGGAGTGTGGAGGCGGCCCAAGAAAGGCGTTGTGGCCAGGAGTTTGAGGACTATTTGGGGTTTGTGCACGTGACTGGGTCTTTGTGACCTCTATTATTGTGTAAATATTGTAAATAAACGTGTGGTGGTGTTTAAAAACAAGATGTCCGCCTGTCTGTGCCCGGGTGGCGTTCACACTGGATAGCCTACATTTAATGAGAGAAATGGGGTAGTGACAGAGGTAGAGGACTGAGCCAAAAGAAGCACACATGTCCCGTAAAAGTAAGAAAGTAAGAAGTCTTGGGGAATAGCTTTGGGCTAGATGCTGTTATATACTATACTATACTATACTATACTATACTATACTATACTATACTATACTATACTATACTTCCGTGGTTTTTCTAGTCCCAGTCTTAGGACATGAAGCCACTTGGCGTCAAGTTTTTGCTCTAACCAGTTTCATAATCAGTCAGTTAATAATAAAATAGATGAAACTTTTTCCATGTTTAGGGCACATTTCTATGAGCATACCATTTACATTAAATACTAAACATTTGTTAGGAGAAATCTCAGATCATTCACTTGATAAGCAACCTTCAAAACTCTCTTACCTCTAATTGATATCATTGTTTTTTAAATGGCTAGTCTTTTTCTGTTATTCTACAATTAGAAAAGAACCTTAGTATGACAATTTCAATCATTAAAAGTTAGAAATATTTGTATTTTCTGCTATAATTTTAGTTTTTGTAACTCTATGCTTTCCTGTTAATTCACATTTATATGTGGAGTATTTTCCTTAAATTGTATCCTTATAATGGCAGTTAATAATTAATAGAATAGACAAATGGTAAATGGCACAGAATGATGAGAGGCAGCAGCTATTTCAGCATCAGATCCACAAATTTTATTATTAGAAAATGATGGGGTAAATAATGATGATGATAGAAAATCTTAGAACCAAGACAAAAAACAATAGATTATCTCCATGTAACACACATAAATGCTTGTTACATTCCTATGGAGTTAAGCAAGTCCACTTTTGAAATTTCTGGTGTCAAGTCTTTCATCATTCTCTGTATTTTACTTCCATGTCCAGTGTTTTTCTAGTTTTAAAATATAGTTTTAGTTTTTCTATTTTTGGTTTTATTATTAGTTTTTAGTTAATTTTACTTTTTTTTTTTTTTTTTTACCATTTTCATATTTTAGTTTTTATTTTGTTTTTGTTCCTGTTTTTCTTTCTATTTAGTTTTATTTTTTTTCTGCCATTTTCTAAATGCATTTTTTTGTTGTTTTGTTTTTATTTATCTTTAGTTCTTCAGCAATTAACTTTTACTTTTTGCCACACCAAAAATATCCACACAGGCACAGTTTTGCAACTATAAAACATTTTTTATAGTTGTCAAATTGTATATCATTTAGGTTATACCTGTCAACTTAATGCATGCAATTTTGCTGTCTGTGACAAAACTCAATTTTCTCATGATAATATGACCGTTCAATGCTTCCAGTATAATGAAAAAGTGCAAAACCAAATATTAATTGAGCTCTGATGTTATTTGTTACTTTAACATAAACTTAAGCAAATAGTTATTTCATTTCAAAAACCCTTTCTTTTGTTTTATTGAGATTCCCTTTGCAAGCAGTGAGATCACTGTACACATATACTCTTAATTTATACTTATTTTTAATATCTTTTGATGCGGACAATATGTCATCTTCCCATTTCGACACTTTGATTTTTTTTTATCCTCAGGGAGTTCTTATTTTGTTTATTTATTGAAATACATTTGAAGAGATCCCTTGAATTGTGTTAATAATAATAATAATATCAGAAATATAGATGAAAGTTTTTCCATGTAGATAGTGCATTTCTACGAGTTTACTATTTACATTAAACACTGAACATTTGTTATAAAGACATCTTTGATCATTCACGTGATAACTTCACAGGTGCAACCTGGCGGCGTCGGAGGGATGAAACATAATGTCCCAGAGGTGTACTATTGGATTTAGGTCAGGCAAGCGTGGGGGCCAGTCAGTGGTATCAATTCCTTCATCCTCCAGGAACTGCCTGCATACTCTTGTCACATGAGGCTGGGCATTGTCATGTACCGGGAAGAACCCAGGACCTACTGCATCAGCATAGAGTCTGACAATGGGTCCAAGGATTTCATCCCGATACCTAATGGCAGTCAAGGTGCCATTGTCTAGCCTGTAGAGGTCTGTGCGTCCCTCCATGGATATGAATCCCCAGACCATCACTGGCCCACCACCAAACCAGTCATGCTGAATGATGTTACAGGCAGCATAATGTTCTCCATGGCTTCTCCAGAGCCTTTCACGTCTGTCACATGTGCTCAGGGTGAACCTGCTCTCATCTGTGAAAAGCACAGGGCGCCAGTGGTGGACCTGCCAATTCTGGTATTTACTGGCAAATGCCAATCAAGCTCCACGGTGCTGGGCAGTGAGCACAGGGCCCACTAGAGAATGTCGGGCCCTCATTTTGTAGGGCTTTGGCAGTGCTCATCCTGTTCCTTCTTGCCCAAAGAAGCAAATACAGGTCCTGCTGATGGGTTAAAGACCTTCTACGGCCCTGTCCAGCTCTCCTAGAGTAACTGGTTGTCACCTGGAATCTCTTCCATGCCATTGAGACTGTGCTGGGAGACACAGCAAACCTTCTGGGAATGGCACGTATTGATGTGCCATCCTAGAGAAGTTGGACTACTTGTGCAAGCTCTGTAGGGTCCAGGTATCGTCTCATGCTAACATTAGTGACACTGACCATAAACAAATGCAAAACTAGTGAAAAAACACTCAAAAAAGATGAGGAGGGAAAAATGTCAGTGGCCTCCACCTGTTAAACCATTCCTGTTTTGGGGGTTGTCTCATTGTTGCCCCGCTAGTGTACCTGTTGTTAATTTCATTAACACTGAAGCAGTTGAAACTGATTAACAATCCCTTCTGCTACTTAACTGACTCGATCAATATCCCACACGTTTAATTGACTGGATGCTATACTCTGATTAAAAAGTGTTCCATTCATTTTTTTGAGCAGTACGGTATATATAAAATCCAACCTGAACTCTGTGATTTTGAGCTGATTTATACTCCAGGCAAGTATAACGTGTTAGCTGATGTTCTGTCACATGCATCATTGCAGCAAAAAGAGAGTTCTACAGAAAATAATGTTGAGGTTCATGTTAACTTTATACTGGAAAATCTTCTGGTGTCAGACCTGCAGTGCACAACTTATCAACAGCTCAGGGTTTCCTACTCATAGACTAAAGTCAGGAGTCATCAGCCTGGATTTAAATCTGAAACCGAAGGCCCATCTCTTAATTAAGCAGGCAAGTCATCACACACAAACTGTCTAGCGCACTTTGTACAAAAACACACAACAAAGCATATAAAAAGTTTAGGATTGCCAGTCAACCTAACCTGTGCTACTTCAGAATATGGCAGCACAGAGAGTGAAACCTTTATGACAAATTGTTAAAAATATTGTTTGATTTAAAAATGAAGAAAGAAAAAAAGTCCGTCATTACACTTTCAGTTTTCATTTTTCATTTCAAAGATTAAGAGTGCCCTCTATTGTTGGTATGAAATAACTGTACCAAAACTCTACCTTTAGGGAGGCAATGTGATTGTGTGTTTTTGAACACTGAACTTCATTTTGTTTGAGCACATGTTTTACTATATTAGACAGCTGGAAATACAGGGATAGAAAATTACCATAAATATTAATGAAACATTTGTATTCTTTGTGTTTCTGTGATATTAATCACTCTTTAATTTAATATTTTTTTTATCAGTATGCTGCTGCTGGAGTATGTGAATTTCCCCTTGGGATTAACAAAGTATCTATCTATCTATCTATCTATCTATCTATCTATCTATCTATCTATCTATCTATCTATCTATCTATCTATCTCACAGAGAATCATGGGCAATCTTCAGGTAGTAGGTGTATTCAAAAACAATCATCAGAGCAATACTGATTGCCACATCAGCCACAGTGATCATTTGTGTGTGTTTGGTGTATGTGTGTGTGTGTGTGGGTGTCGTCAAGGGTTTGTTCCTGCCTATTTATCTATCTATCTAATAGTACCTTCCAGGACACAAGAGAACACATTAATAGCTTCTGTACATACTGTCCCTGATGCTTATAATAAAAGTGATATTCTGTAAGAATGAAATATGCAGTGGATTCAGGAAGCATTCATATCCTTTCACTTTCTGCACACTCATTGTATTTTAAACTTAAATTAATACATTTGCCATTTTTATCCATCAATCTCCACTCGATAACTTATAATGACAAAGTGAAAACATGTTCTCAGAAAGGTTTTAAAATTTAATAAAAATCTAAAACTGAAATCTCTCATTCATATATGTATTCAGGCCATTAATTGAGTACTTTGCAGAAGCTCCTTTGGCAGCAGTTACAACTCTGAATCTCCTTGAGTATGTCTCTACAATCTTTGCACACTTGGATTTGAGCAGTTTATCCCATTCTCCTGGACAGAATCTCTCATACTCCATTAGATTGGATAGAAAGACTCTTGAAGTTCAATCTTTGGGTCTGTCCGTTTAGCTGTTCAGTCAGTTATCCACCTTAATACGAAGATAAGTGCCTGTGTGTCTGTGTCTTCATCCAGTTGCTGTGAACCTGTCATTCAAATAGATGGTGCATCAGAAACATTTGTAATAATAAATTGCATTGCATTTGTCATTCCAACAAGTGGAACCGTCTGTGGTCATGTACAGGTTCTCTTCAAGGACCTGCCTGCATTTGACTGCATGTATCCTTATTGAATTCTGACCTGTCCCCCTGTTCTTGCATGAATGTGCCACCACCATGATTAACCACAGAGACGGTAAAAGGCAGGTGATGAGTAGTGCCAGGCCTTCATTAGACATAGTGCTTGAGTTTTGCTCAAAGAGTTTAATGTCTTCTCAGAAATTAGAGAATCTTCTTCCTTATGCTCTCAGTGTCATTTAATCTATCATATGATACTTTGATGGAGTGCTGCTGAGATGATAGGTCTTGCGGCAGGTTCTCCCATCTCAGCAAAGGATACAAAAACAAGATAAAAAAAAAAATCTGGGTGGTTGTTCATTCAAGACAGATGATGACGTGAAGAAAGTGTTGCACGAGTGGTTTCCAAGGACAAGACAAAACCTTTTATTCTGCTGGAATCCCAGCACTTCAAGTGCATTGAGAAGAGAGTGGAGACAACATTGAGAAATAACATGATCAGTTTGGTTAAGGTTCGTTCCATTTCCTGATAAATCTCATTTTCTAACTTTAACTTGACTCCCCCTCATAATTTGCTGTGAGTGTAGTCTGTCATGCCTTTCCGGCAGCTTGAAAAACATTAACCCCTCAATGTTCTTTCAATGTTTTTTGCACCCCTTTCACCAGCAGATGGCACATGGAGCCCAGTACCACGAACATGCTTAAGCAAAATGATATCATTTTGGAAGCATCATTTCAAATGCTATATACGTATTTGTTTTACCATATGGACACCCTGGTAGCAATGTATTGTGTATATATTTAATTTATATCATGTTATTTTTCCACAATCCTTTAATGAAATAAATACATTCAGTCATGCATTTCAGACTGTATGTTTTCATCAATTTAACTCCACGTATTTGATATGTCTGTTTTCCCTACAGATAATTTTATACAGGCTTAGATTAAATAAATTGTGCTATTATCTCACAGAAACTACCTGCTGTCTACTGATTACTGGCGATTGCCTTATTTCCTTCCTATTCTAGGTCTGGTAGGGAAACAGGTGAATGACTGAAAGCTGTAGTCCCAGAAGTGTGAACCTATCATTAATGATGTCCCCAGGGGTGAGTATTGCAGGGTGTGAGTATAGAAAATATTTATAAACTAATAAGCTACAGTTTAGGGGCATTTCTTCTTGTTCACCAAAAACAGGAGGCAACACACACCTACAGTGTTTAGGGGTGGTGATTGGTGTCTTTAATTTTCTGTTTGAACATTTCTGAATGGATTTAAGTAATCTATAGCTCTACTTGATTTTTTTTTTTTTGACCTAAGGAAACAGATTCTGACCTTTATTTCATCATAGCACTTGTCCTAAAAAGTTGTAATCTTTTTGTTTGTTTATAGGCTTTGTCATTTTGTCACATTTTTGTCACTTATTGCTGCAGCAAACTTACTCACAGTCAAATGAGAGTGTGCCATGTGCAACATAATTGGCACAAGGATATAAAGGTATACCCATGTGTTTTTAACTAACCCGAGGTTTAGGATTAAACCAATAGCGTTTGGTTTGTGAGTTTTGTAATTTATGCTTCATCTGGCTAACAAATTTCTTTATGATGTAAATGTCTTTGATTTTATTTAACATTCTCATTTTTTGATGAAAGATTGGTTTGATTTTTGGTTTTTGAGCCTGGCATGACTGCCCTGACTACTTTTCATGTCCTGATCCTCAGTCTGAGGCAGAGCATTAGGGTTATATGCAATGCAACAGCTTTCTCAATAAAACAATTGTGCATTAATCCAGATTTAGGCAGGCTTTTTCAAATGCAGCTATAGCATCTAAACCTCCATTACAAAGTTTTTGACAGGGCACCAAACAGGCTGGGACCGTCCCTGCATGTGTCTGTGGTTATTTATGTGAAGAAAAAATTGCTACCATTTTTGTAAAATTTGCTGTTCACAGGCATCCATCTGTGTATTTTTGTTAACAAATTTATTTTAACATTACAGCAGAAATCCACTAATTCCATTCATAATATTAAACACATAAAGTATGTCAGGTATGGCCTCACCAGTGCATTATAAAGCCTAAGAATGACCTCCTTTGACTTGTAATTTACAAATCTGGGGTGCAATATAACCTGACATTCTGTTAGCCTTCTTAATAGCTTCTGAATACTGTCTGCATGTAGATAATGACCAGCCCACTACGACTCCTATATCCTTCTCATAAGGTGTAATTTCAATTTTCAAACCTCCCATTGTGTATTCAAACCTAACATTTTTAATTCCTAGGTGTAATACTATACATTTACTTACATTAAATTTCATCTGCCACAAATCTGGCCAAGCCTGTATGCTGTCCAAGTCCCTTCGTAATTGATTCTCCATTATCTGTACTTCCACCTAGCTTGGTATCATCTGTAAACCTGACCAGGTTTTTCTTTATATTTTTATTCAGATTGTTTTTGTATATTAAAATGAACATTGATATTATGTTATTATGAACACTAGCTGTGCTACCCATCTAAGGTAAGTTGAAATCCAAGTAATCAACGTAGACTTCAGTATCAACATCTGCAGTGCACCATGCAATGCCCATGACTCTGTTATATGCCATTTGATATAGGATTCGTAAAAGCAGTGCTAAAGTTTGTGATACGCCATCTGAACATAATACCAGGGAGTGTTCTCCACCTGTTGGATTCACCCAGACTGACAAATGCCTGAGTCATGTGCAACAGAAAAATGAAGAGGTTAAACTGGGTAAAGAACACAGGTGCTGGACAATGGATTTTGAGGTGATTTCCATTTAATTTGCCGGTTTCAGATATGGCTTTTTCCTTGACACTGTGCCTCTAAGGTGAGCATCCCAGAGCTGTCCTTTCAAAAGGTGGGTGATTTTAAACAGTTGAACACTAGTGTATACTGTTCTCATTTGTTTGATTGAGATGTGTTTTGTTATACTGTTCCAAATAAAAATAAATAAATAACATTAATAAGGAAAGCATGTTTTTCTGAATTTGAAAACTTTCCCATTTTAAAGTGGACATATTTGATCAATTTATGCTTTTTTTTCACCTTTGGACCAGTACCCTGTAGATTCCATTTTAAAGCACAAACACAGCCACCACATTTTTTTTAAATGTGTAAAAATATATCAGTTTTCCATGGGAAATTAATATATTCCTTTATTGTGAAAGATAACTTTGACTTTAAAAATATAAAGCACTGCATAATGTATTTTGCATCTTACAGACCATTACACAGTAGTGAACAGCAGCAAAACTAAAAGACATTAAGCACTGCAGTAAAAAAATAAGTAAAATGGCAAGAGCTGAGATCGGATTTACTATTAAGCACATAAATAACTGGCTCGTCTATTTGTCTGCAGCTTGTCCATAATATCAATCCATTCATTTGGCAGAGCAATAACAACAACAACAACATTTATTTCTATAGCACATTTTCATACAAATGTTGTAGCTCAAAGTACTTTACAAGATGAAGAAAGAAAAAACTAAAAATATAAAAATTAAATTAGGCAATACTAATTGACATAATAATAATAATAATAATAATAATAATAATAATAATAATAATAATAATAATAATAATAATAATAATAATAATAATAATTCCTAGTAATCATCATCACACAGTGCTATGTAGTGTAGCTATAATTCCAATACAGTTTACTGTCTTCTATAATGGAGCAGCAGTGGCCATTAGCTATAGTGTCACTGCTAGACCGCTACCGGCCCTCAGCCTCTCAGAATAGAAGTAACTTTTGTATTGATAAGAATTAGTTATTCACTCTTTGAAATCCCTTCTGTTTTTTTTTTGTCCGGTGTCTCTTGATTCAAGATAAGAGAAAACCCGCACATGTGATATACCATTCGACTTGACTTGATGTTCAGTTATGCAAGACATCAAGCTTTTTGGAGTTCCTCCCCATTTTTTGCCTTATAGACTCAAAAACATCATGTTTAGGAAATTTTGAACCATATTCTGTGCAGAAAACTACACCCATACGATACGAGTTAAACTAATAGGTGTCTTCCAAAAAGGACTTGAAGTTGTGCAAGGGTTCATCCCTAATGGGATAAGAGGAGTATCCCATTTTGCTCTAAAACTTTGAAAAAACAGGGACAGGTAATACAGGCAATGTGGAGTATTTGTTTAATCCTGATTTAAGGTTACTGATAATTAATAAGATATATTTTTTAGATACATTTTTTATTTTTTACCAGTGGTCCTAGCCCTCTAAGAGCCACCCCCAAAAGGTTAAAAATGAGAAATTTCAAACATAAGTGTGTGGAGTATCATTTTACACTATTTCAAGATTGGCGCTTATCAATATGATGCTATTTTTTTAATCTTTCAGCCACTGTAAAAAAAAAAACCTCACACTGTTCCAGTGTTGTGCTGATGTGTCACCTGTTGCACAGCTGCACTCGGGTCCCAATCTGGTTGGTTCATCATGTGATGGGTGCAGCAATGTGCTCCAAAACCTAGGGATCTAGCCGTCTATGGACCTCAATCAGAAGGTGAAAAATGATACATTTCTGTTATACTTGAGTATATTTAGACTTTAAACAGTTAAACTGAAGCACACATTTTTATATTTCAAATGTTTGGTGCAACTATTCTTGTTTATTATGTAAATACCTCATGAAGTAAATCATTACATTTCTTATAAACACCATGAATTCGGACGGCTTATACTAATCCAAACTTTTTACCATAAAAGAAGGTATTACGTTTCTAATGCTTTACTACTCCGTACAACACTACAAAAGCTGTCCAATCAATGGGCCAGTTAAACCATTTGAATAGCCGGAAACTTTTTTCTAATTGAGTAGCTTATTCTCCAAGTGAAATGCATTGCTGTTTTTAACATTTAAAATTATAGGACATTGCTTTTTCATATCTCTTTTTTATGTTCTGTATTGTTTTCAGGAATAGATTAGAATCAGATGATGAGGGACCTGAAAAAAAACTTTTTTATGACTAATATATCTTTCCACTGTCTTTTGTTCTACAGCCAGGATTAATGTATATTTTCTGTTTTTGTTCATTTTTAATTATTATTTTTTATGTTGTTAGTTTTGTTGATTATTTGTGAATGACAGATTGCCCCTTTAAATGTGTGGTTATTCTGTACACATTGTGGGTATAGCCCCAGGAGGCAGGGCCACCATGCAATCACTGCTTCTGGGTCCTCCATCTGTCTTTATAAGAAGCCTAGAGGAAGAATTTTGTGTGACCCTTTTTTGCACTGATTTCTGGATCAGAGGTGCCATTAGAAATTTGTAAACACCTCCAACCCCATCCCATGATCGCAGGCATCAATCCCCATATATTCGAGATCCTAGCCCCCGTTCTGACAGGCAATAATAACCAGTACGAAACCCCACAGGGGCCCTCCATTCCCATTCTTGGACTGTGCAAAAACTGCAAGAGGAACACCCCCTGCTTTTTAACTGCGTGACTAGCACTTGTGGCATAATCAGAGTAACTGCAAGCTAAGCCTCTTATTATTGCTCAAATATTGGCCTGTTTAGTGGGACTTGTTTGTTTTGGATTGCCTTTTTAGCAAATCCTTTTTGCTTTTGTTTTTTTTTTCTACTCTGTGCTTTGTTTTGTTTTTCTTTAAAGGAGTTCTCAGTTTATAAAGAGTCTGGTTTTAAGTTGTCTAAACAAGCCAGAGGTTCACTGTACCCCTTTCCCTTGTAAGGAATTTTGTTTATTTTGGGATTTTTACAGCCTTTTTGAACTTTCAAGGCCAGCTTCCCATTTTGGGACCTGCTCAGGCTGAAGCTTGCAGGTAGCAGCAGAAATGCTAGCTGGCTTGGGGTGAAGGTACTGGCTTGCCTTTTACCTTGTTTTTGACTCCAATTCACAACATCGCCATTTTGAAACTGTACACATCACTTGTTTATATTTTGAATTGGTTCATTATCAATTTTATTATATATTTTTCTTTTTCAATTTACAAAGTTGAACACTCATTTTAGGGTTTTCTGGAGCCCAAGTAATTAAAAGCTTACTTCTTTTGTCGTGAATTTTGTCGTGGGCGTGTCCTGAGAGGTCGCAATCCTCTGATAATGATGCAAGGGGTTAAAGTGTCATCATTTCAAGCACTTTCTCATCTAGGTTTACAAATTCCAAAAGTCTTTTTTGTCAATTGGTCTTTTGTTTGGAGCAAGGTATTTTTCTACTTTTCTGCTGCTTTTTTGGTCTCAACTTATGCCTTATTTTTTGAGTAAGATTTTGGATGCAAATTTTTTTTGACTACATTTTTTCTCCTTATCTCCTTTAAAAACACCTTCCTTCCTAGAGTGCTAGCATAGTTTTGTTTTTTCTGTCCACCCTGGCCATTGGACCTTATTATATGTTAATTAATGTTGATTTATTTTATTTTCTTACTGTGTCTTTTTATTTTTCTATTCTTCATAATGTAAAGCACTTTGAGCTACTATTTGTATGAAAATGTGCTATATAAATAAATGTTGTTGTAGTAAGATTGCAGTCAACTTCATCACCATCCAACTACTTAAGACAGTAATGCGCTATGCTAAATTTCGTAATCTTGGGATGATTTTGAAAATCACAACTTTGTTGCATGACTTTGTGTAAGTTTTGCTTTGGGTTTAATTTTTTTTTTAGTTTCTTTTCAGAAAGTCTGCTAGATTCTTTAGTCTTTGTGTCTCTCTTACTCTTTGCAAGGTTTATTTACCTTCTTATTTGATTTTGAGATTACCTAGCCCTTTTACACCTCACAGCTTTTCCCATTTCTTCTTTGCTAATGACAAAATGGTAAAAACATCAGAAGCCAAATAAAATCTCAAATACAGAGATCAGAAAGCAAACTAATAGCAATGAATTGAAAGAGTGGAAAACCAAGGAATTTAAGGGCTATCTGAGAGATCAGGCATTGGGCAAAATGTATGAAGAATGGAAAATAGGAGTAAAGCGAAACAAAGTCAAGTAAAAGACAGGGGTTAATACTAAGAGATCAAAAAGAAATGTGCACTTAAACCAAAACGCAAACCCAAACTTTGTAGTCTAAAGAAATTGTCCTGAAATTTGTTGTCTAAAAATACAATAAACCCTCATTAAACTCCTTTGATAATTTCTTTAAACTTCTTATGATCATGTCAGAGTTCTTCTCCTTGCTCATGTTTAAAGTGCTTCTTTTTGTCATCTTTGACTCTTTTCTTCATCACACATTTCATGTCATGTCATTGTGCTTAATCCAGACCAGTAGTGCCGGGTGGGGGATGGAGGGAAGATGGGCAATGTGAGGGGGTTTAAGGGTTAAATTCTATCCCAGCAAGCATAGGACTCGAGGCAGGAATAAACTTTGGACAAGGCACCAGTCCATCACTGGGTGAACGCATCCACCTTCATGTCTTTGGAGTGTGGGAGGAAAATGGACCACCTGGATGAAACCCACATAGACAGAACTGGGACAAACACCTGTGTCTCCTTACTACGAGGTAGCAGCGCCATCATACTGCCCATCATTATTATTAATTGCTTTCTATTTTATTTTATAAGGTTATGCATTTTTACTATTTGTCTTGCCATGTATTTTGTGTAAATTTCATTTTAATTTTTGTTTATTTAGTTTTTTGTATGTGAGAGCATGTTGTGTCTTGTTCCTTATATTTTTTTGGAGTTTCCCCAAGATGCAGGGCCACCAATTCATCATAGTTTAAGGGCTCCCCCAACCCTATAAAGGTTGCTGGTATTTAAAGGTTAATGTAGCTCATTTTGAAAGCATTCTGGTGAATTTTGCTTGTTCTTTTTTATATTCCTTGTCTGCTTGGATTAATCTGGGTTTTTCTTTTTGCGAATTTCTTCCTTGTTTTCATGAATTGTGTTTTAGGCAAGATCCTTTTTTGATTAAACTTTGCTAATAATTTTTTCCTTTTTATTTCAATAAATCCTCCTTTTAAAATATTTCTTATGCTCTTGGTCTATGCAAGTCAGGGTTTAATGGTGATCCTTTCTCTTGAGTGTGTTTTGGGACTTTACAGAATATATTTGAGAACTTTGAAAGTGAAGCTCATTTTTGACCAGTGTAGGCTGAAGCCAGTCACTCAAGTGGAAGCTAGGCTGCCTTTTGGTGCACCTTCTCTAGACAGGGTATTGGCCTTCTGGAATGCCTCACACCACCTTGGCCAATTGTGATATCAAATCACAACAAAAATACTCCAAATCTTAATAAGATCCTAGTTATATACCATCAACCTAATTAACATCATACTGATATGGCTCCCTGTCACCACCCACTTGCAACCTGTTGTGACATCCAGAAGTCAAAATATTGGCATGCATATCAAAACATAGATGACAACCAGGCAGAATGATTAAAGAAAAACAATCAAATATTACATAAGCAATAAATAAAAAAAATAGCAAAATGAAAGTTAAATGTTAAATTATGTAATGCAAAGATTTCAATAAATTAAACCAACCATAAGAAAAAAATATTGATTGAGAAAAAATTTTAATTTTACAATCGCATGTGATGCTGATACATTATAGTTTGGATAGATACGGGGCAAGACTCTCAATATGTTTTACGTATAAACCACAATGAACAATATATCAGCAAGTTTACCATGGAAAAAAAAAACAAAAAGGATTTTTTTTTCTCTTATAAGACTTTTGGTCTTACCATCAGGTTGTTTGTTTAGTTTCTTTTCCAGATGTTTCACTGTATATTTCAAGTGCAAGTCTCACGCGTACTATACCATTTTTACCGACTGGTTTTTAAAGGTGGCACAGACGCTAAATGCAGTCACGGGTGCCTAGGAAGATCAAATGACAGCTATAGGTGGAGTCCAAGTTGTATTAGTAGTCTACGTGTACCATAATGCTTAAGTGTGTATATTAGTAACCTGGAGGTTAGGTATAAATGTTTCGTTGTTTATTGTTTTATTATGTATTTGTTGTTGTCAGATATTTTGATTTGTACTTGCTATGTACGATTTCCCCAGCAGGACTTAAATGGTATCTCCCTATGATTACTGTACCATAAATGTTGTAAGTCACCTTGGATAAAGGTGTCAGCCAAATAAGTAAATGAAAATGTTATCTCTGATAAAGGAGCACTGGAATCATCAGGTAGAAGGGTCCTTTCATCAGATTGGCTGGCCCAGCACTGAATGACCAATAGCGGCTTGTTGGCTGAAGTCTCCAGGCTCTCTGACTCCTTTTCTATAGTTTGGCCATGGTTCTACAATTATACAATTGTTTTTCATTGAGGTTAATTAGCTTCTATGTTGATTTTGATATATTTGAACATATCTGTATCCTCATTTGTGATATTTAGTGAATGCTGAAATCTATTCTTGTATTTTCCCTTGGAGTTTGTACTATTGTATTGTATTCCTGCGGTGGCCACAACAGATTGACCACTTAGCTCTGTGAAGAGGATTATTTGTTTTCTGTTTACCCCTTTTTTCACATCAATTGCATGCCCAACCTACCTGGAAAGGGGGTCACTCTCTGAATTGCCTTTCCCAAGATTTCTTCCATTTTTGTTTTCCTTGCAAGGGATTTTATTGGGGAGGTGTTTTTTTCTTGTCTTCTTAGAAAGTCAATGCTCGGAGGCTGTCAACAAAATTATTCCAAGCATTTCACTGTTTGTAACATGTTACATTTTACTTAAAGTAACTGTAACATATTTAGTTCCTTTTTATATAAGTAATGTACCTACATTATTTTTAAAAATGACGTTTTCCAACACTAATTACAGAGAAGGCAGGAAAAGTGAAATACATAGACAACAAAAAGACAAAATTCACAGTAGAAAACAACACTAGCAATAAGCCCACTCTACAACTGGAATCTGAAATTAGCAAAGTCACAGAACCTCATTTAATTCACACGCTTTTTAATTTAAGCTTTTACAAGAACATATCTTGCTTTGTTATCAGGGGTTTCAAAGACTTATCATACACTAACATACCTTTATCACAAAAATAAATAGGAACATGACATATTTACCCAGCTCTTATCTTAAACCAACCCATTCTTATCCTCTTATCATTTTCTATAAATCTTCCATTCATCCATTTTGTATTTTTCCTGGTGAACATTATTGCAGTATGTTTTATGTACATAGTATGACATAAACTCAAGATGTGTATCCTTATAACTAAACTAGGGTCAGATTGTATTAGCTCTTTCTAGTTTACAGTGTGGTCTCAGTGGGATTTAAGTTACTAATCTTGTGGTTTCAAGTTCTATGCCTTAAGACAGGGATATTCGATTAATTCTGAGTAGAGGCCAATTTATGAAAATCACATCAGTCAAGTGACCTTTTTACCAACAGCTAAAAAATTGTATCTTATACTTTGTGACCTGTAGAGAGCGCACCTGCACCCCAAATACCCAGATACAAGAAACTACCCAGACACAGGTTATTAAACCAATATTATTATTACTAGGCTGACCCGCCTTTTAAGGCGACTGACTTTTAAGTTGACCACTTCTTAAGGCAATTCAATATGTAGATCAATTTGATATTTTATACAAACTCATTAATTTGGTTATATTGCATTTGAGCGGTATTACTTTAATACTCGTAGTTTCTGTTATTTTTATGATGAAATTTAAACTTTTTTTCTATATTGAGGTCGCCCTTTTGAACCCCCCTGATATTTACTACGCGGTGAGGCATTTGTACTCCATCAACATTAATTATTTCCAGAACACTGCTCACATCATGTCGCTTCGTACCGCAAGCTGCAAGTAGTAAGTCTGTGATAAGCGGAATACCGCTACGCTTTCCACTCACGGGACGGAAGGACAATCCCGACCGCTTTTATATAGTAAGAAAGAAGAAGATATCACACAGTCTGGAGTAGAAAATCATCTTTTACCTGGAAAAATGAAACTACAAATCCCATCGTGCATTGCAAAATGGGCGGGGCATGTGTGAAACTCCACGCCTGCGTAGCACTCACGGGACAGAAGGACAATCCCGACCGCTTTTATATAGAAGGATTATTAAACAAAATACATTTTACAGGTTTTTATCACCTGGTAAATTAGTCACAATTCCTTTTCTTTTCTTTTCCACCTCCACTCTCCTCCAAACAAGCCTGCTCTCAGCAGCTCCCCCTACTGGAGAACCAAAACAGAGCTGCCCAACATAACTACAACTCCTTTGTAGCCCTGAATACTTGATGAGAGATTTTAGTTTCTGATTTTTAATAAATTTGCAAACTTTTCTGAAAACTTGCTTTCACTTTGACATTACAGGTTGTTGAGTAGATTGACTGAAAATAATGCCAAATGTATCCATTTAAAATGAAATCTACAGCACAGTAAAGTGTGTAGCAAGTTTTTGAATCCACTGTATAATGGAGCTAATTATAACTATAGTACTGTACAGTATTTCAAAGGATTTAAGTCATCTTGGGTAGAGGTTTCAACTGATTAATAAGATAATAATAATGTAAATGTAATTCAGTAAATAAGGTAACAAAATTACCTGTTAAAGTACCCCATTGTGAGCTGCCACTTGTCCAGAGTGTACATACTAATTGTTCCTCTAAAAAGTTATTTTCCATAGCGTGTCGACACATCATAAAATTTGCCTTGACCATCCGAACAAGATAGGATTTCCACAGTTAATTCTGGCTGTCACATAAAAATATATCCATCATCAAGAACACAAGATGGAAACTTATTAAGGGTACATCTTGCACAAATGTTAGACCGTTTATCTTCACACATGGCTAAGGTGCTTGATTTTATACACCTGTGGAAATGGGTCTTATTGAAACACCTGAATTCAAAAATTATGGAAAAAAGTATTGGGTCCCACCTCTTATAGTGTATATAAACTTTGATTAGGCATATTTGAGGAGTCACTTTAGAAAGAAGTGCAGGAGGAATGGAAAGTTGCAGATTTGTCAAGTTGTCATGAAGGGAGACAAATTAGATCCTGGTAATTGCAGACCATAAAGTCTTACTTCTGTGCCATGCAAAACTGTGGAAACTATAATATGAAATAAATTAGGAAATAACCTAAACAAAAAATATATGCTAAATAACAGTGAGTATGGGTTTATGAGAGACATCTTTTAGAGTGTTTTGAAGAAGCAACCAACAATTTACAAAAACAAAGCACATAAAATAATTTACTTAGACTTTATAAAAGCCTGTGACTCAGTTGTCCCACAAAAAAGATTAATTCTGAAACTAAAATCCGTAGGCATCAGAGGTAACCTACAAAACAGGAGCTCAGGTTGGTTAGCCATCAGGAGACCAAGAGTACAGGTAAGAGGCGAATGCTCTACATGGAGCGAGATCATCAGGGGCATCCCTTAGGGGTCTTTCCTTGGACCATTACTTTTTCTTAAGTTACTTTAAGGACTTTCATTCCATTGTAGTTAGTACATTTGTGAAATTTACAGGTGGCACACAAATTGTAGGGATGGCAAACACTGAGGAGGCAGATAAAAGTCACAAAAGACCTGGACAAGCTTCAGAACTGGGCAAACAGCTGGTAAATGCAGCTTAATGTAGAAAAGTGCAAAATGACACACATGAGCAACAGAAACATCAATTCAAAATTAAAGATGGGAAGAATTGTTATACAGGAAGCAACCTCTGAAAAGGATTTAGGGGTTTAAGTTGACACAGCATTTTAATTGACTAAGAAATATACAGAAACAATTAAAAAGGCAAATAAAATGTTAGGCTATATCAAAAAAAACATTAAGGATAAATTGAGGGACGTTATGCTCGAACTATATAATGAACTAGGGAGACCACATCTGGAGTATTTTGTGCAGTTCTGCTCACCATGGTACAAAGAAGGCGTAGCAGAACTTGAAGGCATGCAGAGGAGAGCAACCAGGTACATCCCAGGACTTAAGGGCATATTCTACTGTGACAGGCTCAGAGAATTAAACCTGTTTAGTCTCGAGCAGATTAGGCTGTGTGGGGACCTAATTCAGGTATTTAAAATCCTCAAAGGCACTGATGAAGTTGATCCAGAAGAAGTCTTTTACCTTAAAGGTGAATCACGTACTCAAAGACAACAGTTCAAATTAAGGAGAAGTGCATTAAAAATTCTTTATGCAAAAAATAGTGGGATTATGGAACAAATCACCAAAACATGGAGCTGAAGCAGAAATCTTCACAACCTTTAAAAAGAACCTGGATGAGATAATGGAACAGTTTAATGATTAGCTAAGCATGATGGACTGAATGGTCTCCTCTCGTTTGTTAAATTTCTTGTTTATTATTGATCAGGGACTCATTGGAGAGGATCTACACAAGATGAAACAGTTACAAATTATATATACTGTATACTAGCAAAATACCCACGCTTCGCAGCGGAGAAGTAGTGTGTTAAAGAAGTTATGAAAAAGAAAAGGAAACATTTTAAAAATAACGTAACATGATTGTCAATGTAATTGTTTTGTCACTGTTATGAGTGTTGCTGTCATATATATATATATATATATACACACACACACACACACACACACACACACACATATAAACATATATACTGTACATATACATATCTACATATACACATATCTACACATACACATATCTATATACAGTATATATATATACACACACACAGACACATACTGTATATATACATATCCACATATATACAGTATATACACATATATATACAGTACATATCTACATATATATACACATACATACACATATATATATATACATATCTACATATATATACTGTATATAGCAAAATCCCGCGCTTCGCATCAACGAAGTACTGCTTTTAAATTTTTATTAAGAAGAAAAGAAAACCTTTTTAAACTGAGGGAAAATATGCCAATAACTATCTGTTAAGGATCTCTTTGTATACCACGTTGTCAGTTCAGCAGTCCGGTTGTAATATGACCAAGCTGCGCACTGAGCTTACTTTTGAGAATGTTGTCAAGGAGAAAAGCAATGTTGCCTCAAATCAATGGCAACCTTTTGTAGGGTCTGTCCCTGAGACTTATTAATTGTCATCGCGAAGGAGAGCCTTACTGGAAATTTGAGGCATTTGAATTGAAATGGGAGATCAGAGGGTATAACGGTGATGCAAGGAATACATTCAGAGTGTGGCGCTCTGCTGTGTTTTTGTGTAGCTGCCTTCACACAGCTTCTCCGCTGCTTTATAAACGAACGGCATATAAGGCGGTTCTATACTGTTTTATTGTTCGTTTATTACGATTGCTATAGTTATTGTGTAGTTATTTGAGATTTACTTTACTGTTCAGGTACCCATTTCCGTTATTTAATCCGCAGCTTGTACGCTATTTTTTCTTCGTTTATTACGATTATAGATATTTATTGATTCCCTTCTTTAGCTGACTGCCTGCTCATATAAGGCGCTCCGCTGGTTTTTTGTGGAGCAGCCTTTACACAGCTTCTCCGCTGTTTTATAAACGAACGACATATAAGGCCATCCTTTTTCCTTGCTTCACCAAGGAAGCTGCCTTTTTATTTAATCCACGGGTTCTCCGCTGTTTTATTGTTCGTTTATTACGATTGTTACAGTTCTCTTTATATAGCACGTTGTCAGTTCAGCACTCCAGTTGTATTATGACAAAGCTGCGCAAGCTCACTCTTGAGAATGCAACGTATAGTTGTCCAGGAGAAAAGCAATCTTGCCTGAAATCAATGGCATCGTTTTGTAGGGTCTATCTGTGAGACTTATTACTTGTCATTGCGCAGCAGAGCCTTACTGGAAATTTGAGGCATCTGAATTGAAATGGGAGACCAGAGGGTATAACGGGGATGCGAGGAATATATTGAGTGTGGAGAAACTCTAGAAACAGCGTGTGTATTAACTTGTGGATTTTTCTGTGAGTATTTGGTGGCAGCATGATGAAGTTGCTTCCGCAAGACCGCGTTATTCCTTTCCTACCTTGTCAATTGTGTAATGCATTTTTGAACAGGTTTGATGCATGGAAGTGATCACTCATACTGTGTTCAGTCAGTTCACGTGAGCTGCTCTCTTGTGTGATGTTGCGATGTCCATAGCTTTATTTAATGTTAGCTAAGACCCGGCACTTAAAAGTTTCTCGCTACAGCAATTTTAACTCCGTTACAAAGTGATCCAAAGTCTCGTTTATACCTCGTGTCTTCTCATTAAACTTGTATCTCGTGAATAAAGTATTCGACGAAGGCATGACAAATGGCAGCGGGAGCGTGTCCATAAACTTAATTTAAACTTACAGTTTACACCATGCTTTGTTTCCGCAGTAGCTGCACTTATGAATAAGCTTGTATGCGTTTTTCTTCAGCGCTCTTTGAGAGCTCTTCCTTCTTTTCTACGTAGTGCGTTCACAGTCAGTTCATGTGATTACGTGGGAGGCGTGATGATGTGACACGCAGCTCCGCCCCCCACGACCATCGAGCTAAAGTCCATTACAGTATATGGAGAAAAATAGGTTACAGTTATGACCGTTACGTGTAGAATTTCGAAATGAAACCTGCCCAACTTTTGTAAGTAAACTGTAAGGAATGAGCCTGCCAAATTTCAGCCTTCTACCTACAAGGGAAGTTGGAGAATTAGTGATGAGTGAGTGAGTGAGTGAGTGAGTGAGTGAATGAGTGAGTCAGTGAGGGCTTTGCCTTTTATTAGTATAGATATGACTATCAAAAGTTGACAAGTATATGTTTATGTCTGTGACTCACATTTTACCTTCCTTTCATTATTTCTCTACATCTGGTGTCCTTTCCTCTCACAACAGCTGTTCCACGGTCATCTCAGATCCACACTTACCTTGATTCTGACTCTAAGCTTGAGTCTGACTTATAAGCTCTTTCTCAGGGTCATTTTTGAGTAAGCTCTAGAAATAATTCCAGAGTCAGAGCTGACTCCAGCACAGTTCATGAGCCTCCAAATTACATTGCCCTCAGGTGGCCTCTCAGGGTAGTTCATTTTCTTTAACTTTGAAAGGGCTGGATTTCCTAGATAACTCTTCTATAGGAATTATTGCTGCAACAACACAGCCTTGATTGCCCTTTCCTGGGAATGTGTGCCTTTTAGCAGCCTGGAAGTGTTGCCAACTCTGCAATTTACTCTTACTCTTCTCAGTATCCCCATGTAATATAATTCTTGGGCACACCAACATAATTGAAAAGTATGATGTGTCCAGTGGTGCCTTTCTCCTGTTTTGGCACTAAGAATACATGTATCTGAACTAGTGAATTTCCCTCCATCTTTGTCAGATTATTATGGAGGTGTATTTTTGTCCTAAAATTGTTTGGATGATATTCATAGAAAAGATAAATCTACAATATTAGAAGGAACAGAAATGGAAGATTGAAAGCCATAGACCTAAATGACACGCTCTGCCATCAGCAAAGATTAGCTCCTACATAAGTTCATAGCATTCATTTATTTTGCTAATACTGTATCTAAGCTGTCCCAATATCTCATCCAGATATTCCAGATATCTTGAAAGATTGTCAAGATTTCTGCTTCAACTACAGATCTTGGTGCTTTGTTCCAGATTGCCATATATCATTGTCTAAAGGAGTGCTTCCTGACTTCAGTCCTAAATTCTGCTGGTGTGATCAAGTACATGATTCACTGTTAACTTGAAAGAATTGTGCTGGATCTGCTGTATTGATGCCTTTGAGAATTGTAAAGACCTGGATCAGGTCCCCATTCAGTCTCCACTACTCAAGACGAAACAGGTTTAATTCTAGGAGTTTGTCACAGTAGAAGAAGAAGACTTTACTTTTATATAGCTCTTCTCTCACTATTCAAAGTGCTTTACATAGAGATTGTGGAACTACTTCAACCACAGCCAATGTGCAGCACAGTAGGACATGTCCTTAATTTGCTCCCACCTGTACATATCACTCCAGGTATGGTCTCATTAGTTCTGTTTAGGAGAATGGATTGGAACAAAACCAACAGCCACTGTGGCCCTCCAGTGTTAAGTTGAGTAACCCTTCTTTTGAGAGTTAATAATTTCATATAGTGGTTGGTAAATTATTAAATTGTTAACAATGTAAATGGTTTTCTTTTTCAAATTTACAGTCAATCACTTTTATACCGCAAAGTCACAAAGACACATTTTTTTGGAATTTAAACACCAACCCATGTCAATAAGAATGATCTTCATTCATTTTCTGTAGGTACATTAACATTGATTGTTCCAAAAGCCTCTTCAAAGGCAGATCTCACTTCTAATGTGATTTGGGTGTTTTCTGTTTTACAACTCTAAAATCTTTAATAAAGATGGGCTGCACCCGGAATGGCAAGCAGGATACAGTCATATAAGACACCAGTGCAAAGTCCTGTTGACACTGAAGAAATATACACTGGCAATGACAACTCAGTTCACTATGCTAGTGCAATGAAATGTCATGCTAAGGGCGACATGCCTTATATGTGTGTGGGGTGCTTGAGGTGGGGTACAGGTATATTGACAGTGCTGCTAACAATGAAGAGAAATGTTACATGGGTGGAAATAGGTTATACTATCTGGAACCCTTGGGAACAGGCAAATCAGTACCTGTCTGGATTTCCTGACTGTTTCCTGAAAGAAAGAGAATGATCAAGAAGGGAACACCAGAGGTGATAACTCTGTAACAAAAGAGTGCACACGCAAGCAACAAGAACAGGCAGTATGAGTACTGCCATGGACACCAGCCCTTTAAGACGTATACAACTCCTGAATTTACTGCAGTCTTCTGATCTGAGTTAGCATGTCAGCCAGCCCACACATAACGGAGGACACGTGCTGGATTTAGTGATTTAAAAAGGATTCAAAGTTGACGTGAGGCAGGTCGTGTACAGTATGTCGGTACTGCGGACCATTTTTGCATATTATTCTCTAATGAGAAGTGTGTTGTTAAAAAGATGTCATTTTGATATATCTGCAGCTAATTTTCTAAACAATCATTTGGGTTGTAGTGCTTTTCTCAATAATACTAATCTTCTTCTTTTGGCTACGCCCGTTAGGGGTCGCCATAGCGGATCGTCTTGCTCCATATCTTCCTGTCCTCTACATCTTGCTCTGTCACACCCACCACTTGCATGTCTTCTCTCACCACGTCCATTAACCTTCTCTTAGGCCTTCCTCCTCTTTACCTCTTGCCTGGCAGCTCTACCTTTAACATCCTTTTCACAAAATACCCAGCATCTCTCCTCTGAACATGTCTAAACCAACACAATCTCGCCTCACTGACTTTGTCTCCCAACCGCTCAACCTGAGCCAATCCTCTAATGTACTAATTTCTAATCTTGTCCATCCTCGTCACACCCAGTGAAAATCTTAGCATCTTTAACTCTGTCACCTCCAGCTTTGTCTCCAGCTTTCTGGTTAATGCCACCATCTCCAACCCATATAACATAGCTGGTCTCACTACCGTCCTGTAGATATTCCCTTTCACTCTTGCTGATACCTGTCTGTCACAAATTACTCCTGACACTCTTCTCCACCCACTCCACCCTACTTGCTCTCTCTTTTTCACCTCTTCCAGAATCCCTGTTACTCTGTACTGTTGATCCCAAGTATTTAAACTTATCCACCTTCGCCAACACTACTCTCTGCACCCTCACCATTCAACTGACCTCCTTCTCATTTACACACATGTATTCTGTCTTGTTCCTACTGACCTTCATTCCTCTCCTCTCTAGAGCATAACTCCACCTCTCCAGGGTCTTCTCAGCCTGCTCCTTAGTTTCACTACAGATCACAATGTCATCAGCAAATATCATAGTCCAAGAGTACTCCTATCTAATCTCATTTGTCAACTTGTCCATCACAACTGCAAATAAGAAAGGACTCAGAGCCATTCCCTGATGTAATCCCACCTCCATGCTGAATGCATCTGTCATTCCTACCTCAGACCTCACCACCGTCACACTTCCCTCATACATATCCAGTACAACTTTTACATACTTCTCTGCCACTCCCGACTTCTTCATACAATACTACAACTCCTCTTGAGGCATCCTGTCATATGCTTTCTTCAGGTCCACAAAGAGACAATGCAGCTCCTTCTGGCCTTCTCTATACTTCTCCATCAAAACCCTCAGAGCAAACATTGGATCTGTGGTGCTCTTTCTTGGCATGAAATCATGCTGCTGCCTCATATATCCTATGCTTAAATCTCATGCCCAGTTTAATTGGAATTTCCATGTTTTCCCCATGCTCCAGATGTTCCAATTTTTTCCTTCATATCTCTAACAACATCAGTGTCCAGTTAAATGCTAATTCCGAATTTTGGTGGACATAATACATCAGTATGCTCTGTGATATACTGGCTCCCATCCAAAGTTGATCCCTGTCTTGCTCCTTGTTGACATAGAATTGGATTACATAGTTTTTTTAGGTGTGATGTTATGTTATTTTGAATCTCTGAGGTGAATCTGTAATGCTGACCTTCTAAAGATTTCAAGTTTTGAAATGCATACTGTATTCTGTAACCTCCTTGCACCCATCTTGCCCTGATCATCTGAATTATTTACGCAGTGGTTAATTCTACTGTTTATTTTTTTACACCTCTTGACTTCCTGCTGGATTTCTTAACATATTTTGACTTCATGTTTTATGCTTATTTAGCATATAAAAATGGTAGTTGGAATATTTGACCTTCAGGTGCAGCTGGCTGTGCATGGATTGACGCAGAAGATAAGCAAACCGGTTACACAAACAATGTCTGCAAGTCAGAACTATGGGTAAGAAAATTCCCTCCTTTGTTATCTGAAGTGATGGAGCTGTTTGAACACTTAAAAAAAAAACAACTTAGAGATAAGATGTTTTCAGGTGAAATGTGTGTTGGTGGAAGACAGATCACTCAAGAGAAGAATCAATGATTCAGAACAAGATGGGTTCAACCAATGAGCTGTTCCATTCTTACCTGCCTCCTTCAGAAGTCACTTTGATGTTGCTTTTAGGTTTAACTGTTTATTAATCATCTAATTTAAACAATTTTGTCTGATTGGCCTGTCAATCGTGATGCATATCTATAGTTTTCCAGCAATTCAAGTTTTGAGAAGTAACTGGCACAATCACCATGTGAAAGTTAGATCCAAAAGCAGAGCCTGAAATCCTAACTACCACTTTAATGTTACCTCATCAAATGTGAAGGACTGGATGGTCTGCTGTTGGAGGTAAAACTTTGTATCTTCTTACTTAGAAGCTGAACTCTACTGGGTTAACCATCCTTGAAATTTTACACTTAATCATGTCAAACTGTTCATGTCCTGGTTTAGGAGTGAGCACATATAACAGTTTTTTATGTTCATATACACAATGGGTGGTTTGAAAATTGAGAGTACACCTTATGAGAAGGATTTAGGAGTTGTAGTGGACTCTACACTATTAACTTCCAGACAGTGTTCAGTAGCCATTAAGAAGGCTAACAGAATGTTAGGTTATATAACACCTTGATGTGTGCAGTACAAGTCCAAGGAGGTTCTGCTCAAGCTTTGTAACACACTGGTGAGGCCTCATCTGAAGTACTGTGTGCAGTTTTGGTCTCCATGCTACAAAAAGGACATAGCAGCACTAGAAAAGGTCCAGAGAAGAGAGAATATGCTGATTCCAGAGCTACAGGGGTTGAATTATGAAGAAAGATTAAAAGAGATGAGCCTTTTCAGTTTAAATAAAAGAAGATTAAGAAGTCACATGATTGAAGTGTTTAAAATTATGAAGGGAATTAGTCCAGTGGATTGAGACTATTATTTTAAAATGAGTTCATCATGAACATGGGGACACAGTTGGAAACTTGCTAACTTGCTAATTCACACAAACATTAGTTTGCATGTTTTTCTTTACACAGAGAACCATAGACACTTGGAAAATTGCACCAAGTAGTGTGGTAGACAGTAGGACTTTCAAAACTTGACTTGTTGTTATTTTAGAAGAATTAAGTGGAAAGGACTAACGTGCTGAGTTGGGCTGAATGTGACGTATTCTCATCTAGATCATTCTAATGTTATGTTCTAATGTTATATACAGTGAATTCAAAAACAATTCAGACAGTGTTACTTTCTGCACACTGCATTATGTTGTAGTTTTAACTTTAAATTAATAAATTTGCCATTTTCAATCCTATTCCAATAAATAGACACCCCCATATAAAAATGGGAATAGCTACGGATGAAGAAGAAAAATCTACTCTCAGTAACTCATAATAACAAAGCTAAGGCATGTTTTCAGAAAGGTTTGCAAAATTATTAAAAATAAAAAACTGAAAACTCTCATTTCTGTAAGTATTCAGACCATTTGCTCTGGTACTCCACATTGTGCTTCTGTTGGCTGCAGGTTTTCATTCTAACCATAGTGAGTCATTATTACTGCTGATTAACTTGTTTTGCCTTTGTTTTAATTGACGTGACAGGTTTAGCTGGTCATCTGTTGGCTCGTTTCACATCTCATTTCTCTTTGGCTTCCATTTATTAAAGAAATAAATCAACTCAGAGGACTAAATCCTTAAAAACAGGGCTATTAAAATGAAGGGAAAAGGAGTTAATTAGCAGTGAAGACTGCTCGCTGATTTAGAAAAAGGTTAGAATGAAAGCCTGCAGCCATTGCGGCCCACCAGGACTGGAGTTGGACACCCCTGGTATCGAAGTTCCATAATTCACACTGCATGTCAGCACAAAAAACAAACCATGAAGAAGTCCAAGGAGCTCTCTGTAGACCTCTGGTGAGTCATAAATCATGGCAAAGAGATAAAACTGGTTGTGTCCCCAGGAGCACCGTGGCTTCAATAATTATGAAATGGAAGAAGCTTTGAAATACCAGGACTTTTCCTAGAGTTTGCTGACTTGTCAAACTGAGAAACCAGTGTGACGGGTGGACAGATTCTGCTAAAGCAAGAGAAATATTTGGGGCCCCAGCCAAGCTACCATGTTTAGTTTGCAGGACTTTTTTTGCATGAAAGGAAACAAACAAAAAGAAAATGCCCGCAGTAGCAAGTACAAACCAACTCCTAGCCAGGTAGGCTGCTAAATAATTAATAACAAAATATATCATGGAGCTCCATCTTCATTCGTGGGGGTATTCCAAATGAGCTGCCATCTCCTGGAGACCACCCATTTTTATCGCATCCCAACCAGAAAGGGAGGCCATGTCAGGGATGAAAGCAGGTGCGAGTCATCTTCCTGGGGATCCGTCGCAGGATTGGAGGTGAATAAAAAAAGAACAGTGTTGGTGACAGCATTGCCTCTCGTTGTGGTGTGGTACCGCTTAAATCGTAGGTGTCATTAAGGACTCCAAATTACATATTAGCTATACAATCAAGGCTGCATTTTTTAATTTAAGAAATAACTGCAAAAGGTTAGGCCTTTTACAACATTTCTGTATGCTATGAAATTGAATCACACTTTTGTTGTTTTATTTGACTGGATTATTGTAATGCACTCCTGATGTGAGTATCTAAGAAAGACATCAATCAACTGAAGAGAGAACAAAATGCAGCAATAAGAATGTGAGCCAATAATTGAAACTCTGAGAACAACTCACTGGTCTGAGCATCATTGCACTGGTTACCAGTGTCCTTTTGATTTGATTTTTAAATACTTTTAATCTCTATTATATAATATCCAACATCTGTTTGTCTGTCTGTCGAGGACAGGGGGAAGCATAAGTAGGGGGGAGTCAGTCTACCTGCATTTTGAAGCGTACATTGCCTTCGCTTAGCTAGCAATACCTGCTTGTTTATTGATTTATAAAGTTTGTCCTGATTCACTACTATGCGGGTGGATCCATGAGCGATGGCTAGTCTTATATAAAGCTTGTAATTAGTCTTGTTCCTCTTTGTATTTTTGAGTGCCTACTCTCTCATATTCCCAATTGTAATCTTGGATCCTCAAACTCAAAGTGTAAAACAAGTGGTAAGATGGTCTTTTGCTGTTATGCACCAAAAAGCTGAGATACTTTACCAATGCAGGTACTGTACACCACACTAATATGTGGAACATTTTAACAAACTTCTCCTTTTTTAAGTTAGTTTTTTCAATCATTAATAACCTCTACTATTCTGTTTTTATTGCTCCACTGCCATCTGATCAAAGTACTCTGCAGCTGCCTGTGCTGTTGGAAGGAATTTGGGCTCTTTGATGTTCTAGGAAAGAGCATCACAACAGCACATTGAGGTTTTATAGAATGGCCAGTGGGCACTTGGTGGTCTTTTGGCCTTGAACTCTTGCAGGTTTATTTTTTCATGTTGTTTTGTCTTAGAAGAGTATTCCATTCCTCTACTTTCCTCTTTTTATTATTAATATGTAGCCTTTGTCAGAATACCTCAAATCTCACAGACTTATCACTGTTTATATGGTATAGTACCATATAACTTCTCCCCAACTTCCCTTCTACATTTATAACCTCAGGCAGTTAGGTGTAGTAAAAGACAAGCAGGAGTTGAGTTACAATTTAAACAATGTATTATTGATAATATTCATAAATAATAACAATATGCAAAGTACATTTGAATATTGGAAACCATACAACCTGATTAATGGTGATATGTAGTTTCAGGCGGCACACAGAGTTGTTAATTACTTAAAATGTCTCCAGTTGAGGCATCATTTTGTGGTCAGCTTTCTTCAGAACAGGCTGTATGCCTGTCTCAATATGGCTGCCGAGCTGTGCTCTTCATTGTGTTGCCCTTTTCAGTTCATGCATCAGTTTGGTAAGAGAGAGAGAGGATGAGGTAAAGCAAGCATATTTATAGGTTTTCTGTCCAACCCCTACAGCCAATAGGGCATTGTGGTGCTTGAAGGCTTTTGATACAAGACAGTTCCAAACAGCTGTACTTCAGACCAATGGGGCAGAGAACACCTTCATACCTACCCCTGTGAGGCTTGCCAGTTAGGCAGCCTGGCTTTCCTGTGGGGGTTGACTAAGAGACTTTAGCAGAGAAATATTGGTCAAACTTGTTTGAGGCATTTCCCCCAACCCTATCATAAAATTACAAAGAATCTCATTTCTGGAAGGGGGGAAGGGGTTCTTAAACCATTGCTGCAATTATCAATAATGTAACACTAATATTACATTGCTTTGTCTAAGTTACAAATAAAGGCATACAAAATATGTATCAACTTGTATGCAAAATTTCACATCACAACATATGCATTATGATAGATGGAGTTATTTTCATGTTTCCCCTGACCAACATACCACAGCATTAGCCTTGTTGTTATAATCATTAGAGATTTTTAAAAATGAGGTTAGCAGTGTAATCCATTGTCTGTATTATGTTAGTTTCTTTTTATTTATTTCATTTATTATTTTTTGTGTTTTACTTTATTTAATCAGTTATCCCTTGTCACTATCATGTTTTTTCTAACTTTTTATAAAGTGCTTTCAGCTAAGTACATGACGATGGGGACAAAGACACATTTTAACTTAATTCCCCCTCTGCTCCACAGTTTAAAATTACAAATCAAACAATTAAGACATTGTGATTAATGTGTACACTGCAAACTTTCATTTAAGGGGATTTGCAGACATTTGTTCACACAATATAGAGATGAAATTTTGTCTAAATGGTATCCCCATTTCATGACATTTTTTTTATTAATTAAATTATGTGTAATTACGAAGATTTACTATTCATTAATTAATAATAAAATAAATAAAAAAATGCAATACTAATATGGATTTAAACTACCGTATATACTCGCATATAATTCAGGTCTTGAAACCTGAAAAATCGATCATAAAATCAGACCACGACTTATACACCCATTTAAAAATATGACACTTAGATTTTTTTTCTACATCTTCTTGCCTCCTTCAATCTCACACCAGTTTCTCAGACATATCGAAGTTTGTTGCAGCAGCGCAGTTACCAATTTCTTTTGCCACTTCAATGACTTTTAATTTAAATCCTGCTTCATATTTTCTTCTGATCGAACGCTCTGTCGTAGATAATGGGTGCTCTTACGATAAAGGTGTATTAGGGTGCAAAATACAAAAAACAGTGCAAATGTCACTTCAGAATAGTTCCGTAGCCACAACACATAGAAAAAAAAGGCAGTGTGCTCCGTGATTACTTTCTCATGTGGGCATTAGCATATGATAATCCCTTGGACCAATAGTGTGACTTTTACGCATTTGACTTATATGACCGACATTATAAAATACCGAAAAATTATACGGTAAAATCAAGCTCCGACTTATCCGCGGGAGAACTTAAACGAGTATATATGGTATTTATTTTTACAAAACACAAACTGCCTTTGCATGTATTGGTAACAGTTCAGCTTTTTTTTTGCGATGTTACAATTCTGAAGACAAAAACATTACCTATAATACATAAAAAACTACATAATTGTAGCCAATATAAAAACAATACTTTTTGAAGTCATTCAAAGTGTTATATAAACTTCTATAGGATGGTCCAGATCTAATTATTCAATTTTCATTGCAGCATAACTTATTAAGTGTATTACATAGAAAATCACCCGAAAAATCCTGGACCATCAAGATGTGTTCGAACTGACGATATGAAGAATCGTCTTCACGCCGAACTGGAATCGTCCCTGCATAAATCATAGTTATCCAGATGATCTGGATCTGCATAATTAGATCTGGACCACCCTGTACAATGAAAATCTAAAATCCCCTTAAAATGCAAATTGATTGTGATGCTTACTTTGCACCAAAATTAAAAAGTGGGATACTATGATATACAAACCATCACTGGGCCAATGAGAGACTTACTAAACTTGTATGTACTACTAGTCATTTTGGACCAATAAGAAAACTTTGCCAAGCCCCTTGTAGCAGCCCCCACACTGGGCCAGTGCGATATTTAATCGGATTTTCCCAGGACTTCACTGCTCAAATTCTGCATACAGGGTGCCACTGAAATATGTTACCATTTTTTCATTTTCAGTCATACTCCGCACAGCCGGAATGTTGTGCCAATTATTTTCTTGTCCTATCAGTGTGGAATAATCTTTAGTTTTAGTATATAGAAGTATTATAGAAATAAGACAGACATGACTCTGCCGTAGCGTGCCTGTTGAAATGGATACTGGAAAAGCAAAAATATACTGGAAGACCTCTACTGATTAGTTTCACGTCAAATGACATTCTAATGTTAAAATATGTGGACCTCAAAATGTCTTGTCATTTTCTAACCTGCTTAATCCATATCAGGGTTGGCTGGAGTGCTGGAGCCTCGTAGCTACCATGGGGCACAAGGCAGGAACAATCCCTTGACGACACCCACACTTACACACACAGACACCAAACATACACAAATGATCACTGTGGCTGATGTGGCAATCAGTATTGCTCTGATGATTGTTTTTGAGTACACCTCCTACTGGAAGATTGCCCATGATTCTCTGTGAGTTAGATAGATAGATAGATAGATAGATAGATAGATAGATAGATAGATAGATAGATAGATAGATAGATAGATAGATAGATAGATAGATAGATCAATCTTTATTTGACCCATGGGGAAATTTTAATTTTTACAGAAATAAATAAATGTATAAATTGATAGGTAAGTAAATAAATAAATATACACAAACACTTTGGTCTGAACACACACTGGAATGACAATAAAGCAAGAAAAATAAAAAAAAGAAAACTTCTGACTTAGCAGTCACAGTCACAGTGAGGCCTTATCCAGACATATTGCTCTTGGTATAAAGGAAACCCCATGCTGTTTCCCTGACACATTTCTGCTGTATGATTTTTTGGCTGAAAGTCATCAGTGTTGGTGTGTCAGAGAGAGGATGTGCGGCATTGTTCATCATTCAGTTTTGTTTTAATTCCTCCCAGTGTGTCCAGAGTGTGTCCTATAACTGAACATGCCCTTTAAATTTGCTTCTTTATTCAGTGGCCTTCTCTTGATGTGATGTTACCAGCCCAGCACACCACACTGGCCATCACAGAGTTACAGAAGATGTGAAGGATGTCACTTCCCACATTAAGGGAACGCAGTCTCCTAAGGAAAAAGAGCCTGCTCTGCTCTTTCTTCTATAGTTCCTCTGTGTTATGAGACAGTCCAACCTGTAATTGATGTGGACCCCCAAGTACTTGTAGAAGTGGACCACCTGGACATCCACTCACTGAATAATGACCAGACATAGAAGCTGTTTGGTGTGGCAAAAGTCAATAATCAGTTTCTTTATTTTGCTTGATATTAAGAAGCAGAGAAACAAACTTTTCCACTTGACTTCTATACTATGTCTCATTCCCTTTATCAATACACCCCTGGCATGGTTAGCCTTGTCAAGCTTGTATAAAGCATACAATCAGAGTCAATTGTTTTTGGTTGTTAAAAGTGAGATGTGCTCTTTGAGGCTTGCACAACACCACAATAAAATGAGCTCTGATTCTGCTAATGAAAGTGTCCTTTGGACACATCATCAAACCGAAACTGGTCAACGTGCCAGGGGAAAATTTTTTACTGTACAATAAAAGACAACCAGGAAGAAAATGAAACATTCATTTATGAATCAGCAGCAGTGAAAGTGTACCAGACTGAATGATATGAATAAAAGTCAAGATCCACATTTATTTTATTTTTATTTTTTTTTTAATTATTTTATAATTTGATGTGCCTGTTGTAATTCAAGCAGACCAAGCTGCATTATCTTTTGTGGTTTACATTCTGGTGTTTTCTTACCTCTTGTGAAATTGTATTTTTTTTTTTGTTAGTATTTCTAGATTAGCTTGTAAAATATATATCTGTTTTGTGTACTGTTAATTTTTTAAAGTTCAATTTGTGTGTCTTGATCACTATAATATCAATGTCAAAAGGTTTTCTGAAGCCTATTCAACAGAAAACTGAAAATGATTTTTTCTATTTACTATTTATATTTGTGTGTTTATTTTTCTATTTTGTTTAGTGCAGGTTCAAAGCGCTGCAAGAAGTTCACCATTAACATACAATTACAAACTTTATATATTTACTCATTACATTGTACACACACATAAAAATACAGACTATCTTGATCAAACAGTAAAACAAAGCAATTTCAAAGTGAATGACATGAGAGGATCCTAACATTAGATTCCCATTAATATTTTTGATGAGGTCTGGAAGAGAGGAAAACAAAAACTCCAGTCAGCAGCATCCCTGGAGAAAGTAAATGAAATGTGAGAGACAAAGTCAGACACAGTCACAGTCCTGGAGACCACAGCCAACTCTCTGATGGTTGTTCTGCAGTAGAAGTCAATCCGGGCCATCTAATAAGATGACAGAATCTTACTATCTGTTTATTCCAAAGATGTCTTTCTATAGGTAGGAGCTCATCTGGGCAGTAGGGCAGTGGCATCAAATATCACAGAAGGATCCTGAGAGCAAAAACAGAATTGAGAAGAGTCAGGATTGTTTTTTATTTATCGTATTACTTAAATTTGTTGTACCAATGACTGGCAAACAAAGATTCAATATGCACAGCTAATTAGCAGAACCCATTGGAGTATGCCTGACTAAAATCATGAATCTTAGCCTGGGGCATCTCTCAGAGTTGAGGTGTTTCCAACTGGGTCCCCGTGTTCTTGATGAACTCATTTTAAAATAACAGTCTCAATCCACTGGACTAATTCCCTTCATAATTTTAAACACCTCAGTCATACAAAGTATCTCATCTTAAGCTTTTTTGTTTAAACAGAAAAGGCTCAGCTCTTTTAAACTTTCTTCATAACTCATCCCCTGTAGCCATGAAATCAGCCTAGTCGCTCTTCTCTGGACCTTTTCTAGTCCTGTTATGTCCTTTTGTAACCTGGAGACCAAAACTGCACACAGTACCCAAGATGAGGCCTCACCAGTGTGTTATAAAACTTGAGCATTACCTCCTTGGACTTGTACTCCACACATCAGGGCGCTATATAACCTGACATTCTTTTTGCCTTCTTAATGACTTCTGAACACTGTCTGGAAGTTAATAGTGTAGAGTCCACTACAACTCCTAAATCCTTCTCATAAGGGGTACCTTTGATTTTCAGACCTCCCATTGTGTATTCAAACCTAACATTTTTACTTCCCACCTGTGATTCTTTACTTTTATTTACATTAAATTTCATCTGCCAGTAATCTGCCCAAACCTGTATGCTGTGCAAGTCCCTCTGTAATGATTAGATTAGATTAGATGTTCATTGTAATGTACACGGCACAAATGCTTTGTAAATTTTGTGCCACAGGTCGACCGAGTTGTGAGGTTCTGGTAGAATATAGAAATGAAAACAGGATGTGAGCTGGAAGACTGTCATATGACAGAATGGATTCAGCTTTCCTCATATATCTGGTGAAGTAGATAGTATAAAGCTATGAAATGTCAGCCCCTGTGATTTTTGAAGCTGTATGGACAGTCCTATGGAGGAGTTTCCAATCCTGTTACATCAAGTTATCAAACCACATGGTGATGTATCTGGTCAGGATTCTTTCAATAGTCCAGCTGTAAAAGGTTACTAGTATATTGGCTCCCACCCCAAAGTTATTTAGCCTTCTCAGGAAAAAAGAGCTTTTGCTGGGCCTTGGATATAGGTGGCGTTGACAGATCAGAAAAGGCAGTTAGTGATCTGGACACCCAGGAACCCAAAGCTGCTAATTGCGATTAAGACAACAAAGACCTGTTTTATTTTGTCAGTATATACAGAGAGGCACTATACAGTCAGGTCTTTTACCTCCCTGCTGTAGGCAACCTTATTATTGTTGCTGATTAAGCCAAATACAGTGCAAACTTGATGATGCTGATGCTACATAGTCATAGGTGAACAGACTGTTTAGCAGTGCTGCTGAGGCAGCAGCCTTGTGGAACACGATATTGGTGAACAACATGGAAGACTGTGTGACCTCAGCAGGGTTGCCCTATGGAACTACGATTCCCAGCTTGCATTGGGGTATGGAAAATGGGAGCAGCAACTCTCCCGATCCTTCCATCCCTCTAGCCTCCCTTTCAGGCAAGGGATCACCTACTGTATCTTTCTGGATGGGATGCCGAACAATACTATATGGCACTTACATTGATTATAAGGCAAAAAAGTAACCCTGGACAGTGTACAAGTCCATCACCTGGGCCAACTTTTGCTCACACCCACACGTAGGACAATTTGGAATAACCAGTTAGCCTAAAGAGAGAGTGTAGAAAACTCCAACTAGACGGCAGCTGGACATGGTGTTTCAACACAGGATACTGGAGTCATGAGACAGCAACTTTCAGAACTGTGACACCATTCCATTCTACGTGTTTATTTATTTATTTGTTTGTTTGCCTTTAACTTTTTACTTAACCTTGATTTTCATGCTCAACCTTTATCTTGGTGAAAATCATGTAAGTATAGGAAATCATGGGTGTGTCATCTAGCCCAGAATCCCACAAACTCTGTTAGACTTGATGGCCACAAGTAATAATTTTTGCAACAGGCTTTATCTATTCTAATATTTATTATTACCAAATGTACATTTTATTTATTTGTGGGGTGATTGCTTCTTTGCACTTTTCTCAACAGAGATGGGAAGTAAAGCACCAGCAAAGGGAATATGTAATTACCAAGTTAAATGTTGACTTCCTGGCTCATATAGAAACTTCCCAAAAAAAGTCAACAAAATACACTCTATGCATAAAAGTTTTTGGACAATTAACCATTACATCTTTATGATCTTGTTGGACATCTCAATCCAGAACCAAGAGAATTATTATGATGTTGGACCCCCTGCTCCTTTGAGGCTATAACAGTATGGGTTTTGGAGTGTGTCTGTAGGAGTTTGTACCCCTTGTAATCGGGTGCAGTAAAGACACTCAAAAACAGAGAAATTTTGGGACACCAAAATCGTCCCCTTTATTCATCCAAGGACAAGGAAAAATTAAGAGAGAAAACAACAAAAATAATGTATCTTGGTGCTTATCTCTTTATGGAGTTTGAATAAGGCTTTCTTAGGCCAACAATGATGCCTCCTTCTGGGACACCCGGGATTTATGTCGGCGGGGCCAAAAGTGGCAGAGCAACTTGTCCTCACTGGTGGGTTCTCTGCACTGTAAGGAAAAAAAGAGAAGACTGTGTTAGGGGCAGCACTCCCTGTCATCCCCATTATTACATACCTTGACAGAGCCTGTGCAGGAGTCCTCTGATGCATATGCGTGACTCCATTCAGCCATTAGAGAATTTTTGAGGTCAGGTACTGATGTTGAACGAGAAGACCTGGCTACAGTCAACATTTCAATTCATCCCACACGTGTTAAATAGGTTTGAGTTCAGAACTTTGTTCAGACTACTTGAGTGTAGTTTTTATGGACCTGGCTTTGTGCACACCTGGGAACAGTCATGCTGGAACAGATCTAGATGACACCCAGTTATACCTTTCATTTAGATCAAATGAAATTTCTCTAATGTTGTCTTTAATTAGTTGTGTTAGTGAATTAAAGGAGTGGATGGATGAGAACTACTTGTCTTTAAACACAGATAAAACAGAGATGTTAATTGTTGGAGGGAATGACGCTGATCACAACAATATTTTGTCATCATTTAGCTCAGTTGGAATCCCAATTAATTTTACTGAATCAGCCCACAATCTAGGAGTTATCTTTGAATTTAACATGTGCCATTACAAAGTTGTCCGAATCATGTTTCTTCCATCTTAAAAATTTTGGGAAATTAAGGCGTGTGGCAGTAGGGGGCAGTAGTGCACCCTTGAACCCTCAGGGATGACTCCAGACACCAGGTAAAAGTCCACGACCCTTTATTGTTTAATAACAATGTGCACCAAGCACCCTCCACACTACTCATAAACCAATACTCTAAGTAACACACAATAAACTCTCCTCCTCGCCCAGACACTTGCTCCTCTACCTCCCAGCTCAGCTCAGTGTCTGGACTGAGGCACCGTCCTTTTATAGCCCCTGACCCGGAGGTATTCCTGTCCCGACAGTCCATAGTTCCTTACTCCTTCCGGGTCAGGGCAATCAGTCTTTTACTTTAACCCGGGAGCACGTTGTTAGTTCCTGTCACGTGACCATGACGTACTCCCGGGTCATAGGGCATGAAAGAGCCCATAAGCCCCCCCACAGCGACTCCTGATGGCCCCCAAGGTATCCAGCAGGGTTGTGTAAAAATACTACAAGGTCCATAATGCCCTGCTGGACCTCGGGGCATGATCCTGCTGTCGGGAGAGCTCCTCCTGGCGGCCTGGGGGTGCGGACCGGCATGGAAAGCCGGCAATCCTTCACAGGCGCTTTCTAAATAAACAGGATTCTGAGAAATTAATTCATGCATTTATTTCTTGTAGATTGACTACTGCAATGTGGTGTTCACTGGATGTTCAAACTGTTCTTTATACAGCCTCCAGTTAATCCATATTGCCGCTGCAAGAATTATCACAAGAACAAGAAAATATGAACACATAACTCCAGTTCTTAAATCCTTACACTGGCTCCCAGTTAAGTTTAGGGAAGATTTCAAAATCCTCCTTTTAATATATCAAGCATTAAATGGCCAAGGTCTGGCTTACTTATCAGAACTTATCATGACTTACAAACCTGAGCGCACATTAAGATCTCAACATGCCGGTCTGTTTATGATTCTAAGGATTAATAAAATAGCAGTGGGAGGTCGAGATTTTAGTTACAGGGCCCCTAAACTGTGGAATGGTCTACCTGCTACTATAAGAGATGCCCCTTCGGTCTCAGCTTTTAAATCCAGGCTGAAGACTCACTACTTCAGTTTAGCACACCCTGACTAGAGCTGCTGGTAAACTGTACAGAATGCATCTCTGTTGTTAGTCATTAGCACTAAAACATAAGTAACATGATAGTTATAATTTATTACCAACCCTCACCTATTCTGTTTCTCTTCTTGGTACTCAAATGTGGCACTTGGTGCCACGGCCCACATGCCAAGTTGTTTTGCTTGCCTAACGTAAAGTCATCTCTGATGGAGGATCGCAGGAATCATGGGCAAAAGAAGTCCTTTCATCGGATTGGCTGGCCCAGCACTGTTTCAGTTGTGGAATGGCCAATATTGTATTGTATTAGGGTCATCTCCAAATTGTTGCCACGAAGTTGGAAGTGTACAATTGTTGTTTCAGCATTAACAGGACCCTTCAAAGGAATCAAGAGGCCTTGCCCAAACCCTGGAAAACAGATACAGACCATTATCCCTCCTCCACTAGACTTTACAGTAGACACCTTCCTGTCCAAAAGGTAATATTCTCCTGGCCCAGATTTGTTAATCAGAATGGCAGATATTGCACTGTGATTCATCACTGCAGAGAACACATTTCAAGTGTGTTTTATACCACTTCAAATAACATTTGGGATTGAGCATAATGATCTTAGGCTCGCGTGCAGCTACTTGACCATGGAAACCCATTCCATGAAGTTCCCAACATATGGTTCTTGTGCTGATGTTGCTTTCAGAGGCAGGTTTGAATTCTGTTATGAGTGATGTCACAGAGGAGAGGTGATTGTTACACACTTACAGTATGTACTTTGGTATTTGGTTATGCACCTCATGGTTGAGTTGTTATTGTGCCTCTACACTTCCACTTCACAATAATAGCACTTACAGTTGACTGGGGCAGATGTAGCGGAGCAGAAATTTCACAACCTTACTTGTGGCAAAGGTGGTATTCTCTGACAGTGCCATGTTTAAAGTCACCAAGCTCTTCAGTATGACACATTCTTCTTCAAATTGAGATTTTATAACTATATCTTGATTCTATTATCTGGTTAACAATGAAACACCTGAATTCAGTAACTTGGAGGGATGTCCATTTACTTTTGGCCATATACCACATATGGAGAGTTTTTTTTTAGAATGAAACATTTATATCTCAAAGTTAGACTTGGTAATTTTGTGCATTGGTTTTCTTCATATCTTGTCGTTTCCTAAATCTGATACCTTTAAAGTCACTTAGCTTCTGTACTCAGTTTAAAGACCACCATTAGATAGGGGCAACCCAAAGAGCTTCTGTTCTGGGTTCAGCCTTAAATTAGATCCACGCCAACCTGAAAAACTATTATGACAAAATACTCCAGGTGAAGAACAAGTGGCCATCTTTTTAAAACTTTACAAAACGCAGTACTTGTTAAGTGGTATTTATAAAATATCCTTGAGAAAGGAGTAATATTTTCTGTATAATATACAAGTCAGTGTGCTACATTAAGGCGTAGCGTGATTCTAACCTGTGCTTTTTTATAAAGCACGTACACACTGACAAGTATAAACAGGAGACTTTGAAACCCTCAAATTTATATATTTTTGGTTCTTACGTTAATAAATTATTTTTTTAATAGATGACCCTTCAGACTCATCATGCAGTTTTGCCTATCAAGTCATACAAACAGAAGTAAGTATACAGGCACTTGCATGTATTTCTGAATTCCAAGATTATGACCCCGATAACAAATGTCTGTCTCTCTTCAGTTGTCAAGGATGGCTTTCAGTTATCTATTGCTGGTTCTCTGAGGTTAACAACAGGACGATCTAATCTGTACTGTTTGATTTACCTGCCAATAACATCTGGTATGTTCTTTTTTGTCTTTTATTGTTCTGTTTTTACATTTTATCTGCATGTTATGCAAGTGTTCTTGGCAGTCCATCTTTAACTTGACATTATAATCCTCTGAGTAAGTTGTGGGTAAGAATAGCCGGTTAAAAAAACTGCAAACCCAGAAGCTCCCACAACAGCCATTGAGCCCTTTGAGTGTCCTTCATTGAAGATATTTGCAATAGTAGGCATCAAATTCAGAGGAGATGTTTCCTATTCAAAAAGTGGATTCCAAAACACCTTTAGTCAAGTTACTTCACCAGCTTTGAAAATCAAATGTATGGCCTAAGAAAGGTTAAAGTCATGACTGTCCATCTATCTGACAATGACAGTTTCCATCCATTTGTCCATCTCTGACATATTGGAAGAAAGAGCCTGTATACAGGATGAGGGACCTCACCTCTAACCTTGCCACCACGGGTGTCCCTACCAGGAGTACCGGACTTCCAAAGGCATTGCTCAGTGAATTATTGATAATCCAAGCCACTCTACCCCGTTATGGCGCTGACTCAGTGGTGGGAAAGGGTTAATAAGATAAAAAAAAACCTCAAAACTGGGACATCATCTGCCAAATCTAAACCTCAAGGTAGAGGTCTGCATGTGGCTGATTTGTCAATCCCACTTCTGACCACTCCCAGCCACTTTTGACAAAATTCCACCCCATGTCCACCTGCTTTCACTTCCAAATGTTCCTTTCTGCTCCCTGACTGTATTTGTCTTTTCCCTATAAAAGGCACTTGAATCAGACGCACAGCTAAAATGAAAAAAAAAATAACAAACAAATGTGAAAAAGTCTGTTTCTGTTTTTTCTTTTTTGCAATACAATCACAGATGATCTATTAATTGTAAAACAGTATCCCCAGACTTATATTTACTCGACTATGTCACCCTTTTTTGTGAGTTGCTTTGGATGAAAAGTCTGCTAAACAAATAAATAAAAAAGTAAATAAGATTAAATCTTTCCGTGTAAATGTATGGCAAATGTAAATCTTCCTGTGATGTCACTTTTTTTCAAGATGGCCATCCGAGAGCAACAACGTGTTGCGGAAAAATTGGAATCCCTAGATTACTGCAATGCACTCTTTACAGGACTACCTAAGAAAGACATCATTGGACTGCAATTAGTTCAGAATGCAAAAGCAAGAATCTTAACCAAGAAAGGATATTTTGAGCACATCTCACCAGTCTTAACATCATTACACTGGCTACCCATGCCCTTTAGAATTGAATTTAAAATGTTACTAATCTAATCTATATATATATATAATTGTTTTCGTGTTTGAAACAGAAATTACGTATGACCACGCGAAACGGAAATTACGTATGACCACAGAACATATTATAATACAGGAACTAATCACTTAATTTGTGGATGCCATTTTTATATCGTCTTTATGAATTGCTATTATTTGTGTGAGAGTTACTTTCCTGATATTGAAAAGAAGTAAACACAAACATGCCGATCTATCCCATAGAAGTGCACCCTACGTCGCCCTCTCCCAACCCTCCTCTCTGGACTCCAGCGCTGAGCCGTTCGCCGCCAGGCACGTTCTGACAGAGAAGTTCTATTTATTCGTCCACGTGACTGTCGCGAAAAATTACACATTATAACTTTTTTTTAATCAGCAGTACTTGATAGTAGAAGAGATAAGGAAAACAGCTTTGCGTCTTTCTACTTTTTAGCTGTAAACAATGTGAAGACGACACCGCCTTCTGTGGCGAGAGGTCGTGAGAACAAAGTGGACGCTCAGCGGCGCAGAATGTTGGGCTGCTCTGCCGGGTCGAGAGCTTCGCAGTTTCGGGCGGTGTCCTCTCTTCTCACACTGCTTCTGACAGTTTGTGTGCCCTGTCGGCTCCTGGGAGAGTTGAAATCATTGCAAAATGAGTGTGATTGGCGCCATCGAAGCAAAACTCTCTTTGTAAATTACGCTTCACGACTACTTACTGTCCCTTAAGGTTCAGGAGGCTTTTGTGATAAATTCTTTTAAGAAGATGGAGGGTTTACATCTAAGAAGGTGTACCGACCTCTTCATGTTAAATTTTGGACTTGGGAATTGTTTGGATCTTCTGCCCGTTAAGCACGGAAGGGAAGCGTTCACATTTCTCAGAATAATTTTTCTCTTAAATCACAGGCATTTTCTATACCACAGTGGTCGTGTAGCGCCTTTCACAAGGGATCTGCTACCGAGAGATGATCCAAATACATTTAAGCTGCTGTTAGTGCTACTTACCTGTTGTGTTATAACGCCTTTAAAATGTACTTTACCCAAAAGCACTCCAGTACTGCTCGATGTATCTTTACTTCTTACATGTTAATGTTTTACTGTTTAATAATTTATATACTACATTTTATTTTTTTCCCTTACACTCAGTGAGCGAAGCCACTGGGTAATCAGCTAGTATATAATAAAATGCTAAGGTATGTCTGTCCAGTCCCTCTGAGAAATCTGATTGGTCAGTTTGACTTTGGCATGATTGGTGTCCCTACCAGGAGTACAGGACTTCCAAAGGCCTCACTGAGTGTAAGGGAAAAAAATGAAATGTAGTATATAAATTATTAATTGGTCAGACTGGCTTTGATGATGCAACAGAAGAGGAAGTTCAAGTGTGAGACACACTAGGAGAAGTAAAGGCATAGGAGGTACACAGAGAGGCACCATTAGAGACGAAAGAATAAGGCGTTTTGAAAATAATGACAATAAAGTCTGAGAATCACGCTCAACAGAGGTAGCGCCCTGGTCAAGAGACATTCAGACACATGCGGATACAGAGGAAAGGCACTGAAGGTACACATAGCAAAAGAGATAGGAAATTTTTAAAAAATATTCTATTACCCGTCTTTGACAGGTGCTGTAGCTAGTGGTATATAAATGTTTAAATTATCTTGTACTTTGCTATACTTTGGAGTGCCTGTCCTCCTACATTCCAAGTTGTAACCTTAGACCTTCTAATAGTGGTTTGCTTATTATTCCAAAAGCTAAGCATAAAAGAAGTAGAGAGATGACCTTTTGCTTTATGCACCACAAATCTGGAATACTTTACTAATAGAGATATGCCAGACTAAAACTGTGGATTGTTTAAAAAAAAAACCTCATTTTTAAGTTAGCTTTTTTGTACAACAACAACAACAACAACATTTATTTATATAGCACATTTTCATACAAACAGTAGCTCAAAGTGCTTTACATATTAAAGAATAGAAAAATGAAAGACATAATTATAAAACAAAAATAAATCAACATTAACATCGAACATTTACATACATTTAGTTGTATTCCTAATAGACTATGCGTGCATAGAATTATCATATTCTTCAAGGTTTTTCAATCTTTACTAATCTGCTTTTCTCTGTGTTCTTTTCTGGTTCTTCTGTGGGGATGTTTGTGCCACCACCTGCTGACCAAGATGCTGTGCTGCCACCTTGTGAAACAGGAATGATGGCGGGTGCCCCAGCTGTCTATGAAGCCCTCTGCATGGAAGCTTCTCAGACAATGCCTGGAAACAACAAGGAATGATTGAAGCACATTTATGTTAGGTAGAATGCTCAGTCGGGATTGGGTGGTCTTTTGACCGTGGAGCCGCTGAAGATTTTGGGTTTTTTTTTCAGCTAATTGGAGTTTTTTTTTTTTTTTGTTCTCCTAGCCATTTCACCTGATCATTTCATTCATCTTTAGAGACTTAAGAATAAGATATTATAAATTATACTCTACTTTTCTACTAATTATATGTTTATGTTTTGCAAGCCTAGATAGATTTATATTTTATTACTTATTTATTATTTTTCTTACCTCCTTTATGAGACCTAAAATAGTGGTCTGATTGGTATTAAGAAAATCTCTAAAATGGTCCCTAATTTTTCCTTGACATTTCTTAGCCTCTGTA